>NW_022723260.1:328238-330487 GCF_011630105.1 Anneissia japonica
TGCTTGCTCCTGCGCTGAATACAGCAGCAACACTTAGCATGTGGATCCAATGACCAGGGACAGAAGCGCTTCGTATCTGCAAAGAAAGGCGCTATATAAATAAATATGATTATATTAGATTAGATTTGGCAGAAACACATGCGTGATCTTAAATTTGTCACGCATTTAGTCCACGCATGATGACGAATAATCACGAATCCATGGAAAATATATTTAAAATTAGAAGAAATTAGTTTTATAAAAATTATAAAATAATCATGCAGTAACTTAGAGAGCTTTCGTTATCGCGTTTGAGATTCAATTCACCAAAAGCTTTGGCGGCGCGTGTGGTCTTGCACGTTCATTGTCACAATGTTGACTATCCATGAAGCTATTAAAAAATAAAAACAAATTAAATTAAATATTTTGATAAATAATTTCTCATTATAAATAAAGACAACGAAATTCCTAATATATATATATATATATATATTAACTACCAAAAGTCAAAAGAACAGAAGCTTGTTATTTTTAATGTATTTAATCTTGAATTTTCTAATGTTTCTTAATTCATTTAAAAAAAATATTTTAAATACAAAAGAATTTGTTTCTGTATTAGTTTCAACAAAGAGGTTTCTGTAATATGGGAGAAATTGTTTTTTTTTGTTTTGTTTTGTTTTGTTTTTTTCTTGTTTTCAAAATGTCTATCTACTTTTAAATTTTGATTTTTAATTGTGTATAGAAGATGAATGTGCATGTTTTTTTGTACGCAAGCTTGTCTTTGAGTCAGGTTAACTCACTGAAATCTAAAAAAAAAATAATCTGCTATCAAAAAACTCCAAATATTAAGTTAGTTCTGGCTATATCTGCAAAAGCCTGGGAAGATTTTTATATTTAGTAGACTCAAAATCGAGGTGGTTTGAGGCTTTACTTTACAGAATATAGCACTATTACGGTAGGTAAATTTCCTACTCATTTCCAATTAGTATACTGCGTTCTTTAATGTGCACTCAGGCCATAATGCACATGGCACCAACAGGTTAAATATCTCATCCGAAAGACAGCGCGCTATCGTAACTTGCATTTCAGCCCTCCAACTGAAATACAAGGAAGAGCAGTGATGGGAATTCAATACACTACCTCATTCCTAAAGCTCCTTCCAATTTCCATCTTAGAAAACTTAAAGAATTTATCCTCCAAAAGGCTGGAAAGGACTCCCTGTACAGGCAAATGCTTTGTTCATTTTTAAGTCAGTAATTAAAATAACTATAATAATCTCACTAAAATAATTATAATTACAATAATAATAATAATAATAATAATAATAATAATAATTTTAATATTGATTGCCTTTTTGCCCTTTAAACCTCGTTTCATTTTGCTGTTATTGTGATGTGGGTCTATTTGTTGAAAAATGTTTAAATGTTGGTTGTTTAGATTTTTCTGCTTGAACCCTTTACTTTTGTAAAATTCAACCCATTTTGAGTGATGAATATACAATGATTTGATTTTATTTGAATCGGAGACCTAGAGATCTCCACGTTTTAGCGCACACAGAGGCTACCACCAGTTTAGGCAACTGAGATAAGCTGCTTTGCTACCTGGTTATAAATCTATAAGGTAGCATTCCAATATTTAATAACAGGCTCTATTACAGTAACACTATTAAAATTCAGAGACGGACAAAAATTTACTTTCGCCGTAATATATTGTACAGTAAGCCTACGACTTCTGGATCACTTTTTCTTCAGGTCATCTAATATTCTTGAAAATATCAATATAAAGACGTAACAAAATTCATTGATTGTTTTTAATAAAGTGTTACTTTAATACCAAAAAATATGTTGTTCTGAAACATGATAAGGCCAATCTGAATAAAATGACCCGATCGTCCTGTAAGGTCCAATTGATGATGTTGCAGGCATTTATCTAACCCTCTCCAGGGCGCATTTGGACTCGGACTTGGACCCCAGACTTGGACCCCCCTCCCCCACCATCCGAGAGCTCACGAGTTACGCAAATGGGTTCTGTTTATTTTAATATGATATGCCATAATTGGACTTTATGGGACAATACATGAAACACTACACCGTTTCTGATATATAAACTGCAATACATTCAGCATCGGAAGAGCTTTCCAACGATACTAAACACGGCTACTTTTTGGTGAGTTTATATACTTATTCTTATTTTATACACATTTTAAGTATATTTTGCGGATATTTTAAAACAAATAAACACCTATTTTTGAATTATGTTCCAATCTGGCA
>NW_022723260.1:330500-343577 GCF_011630105.1 Anneissia japonica
CATTCTGGCATGAGTGACAGTAGTTTTTATATGTCTGGTTTGTTGCATGTATAGAAATTAGGATTTTAGACACCAACATCATATCTGTAGCTTATTTAGTTCCAATTATATGCACATTTTAGATAAATTTAGCGGCCATTTTTCAAAATGGCCACCATTTGTATACCAGGTGAAAAATCAAGTGTCAACAGGGCTTAGGGTGACCAGGGCAGATTAATTAGGATATCTGGCTATGTTGACTGCTTCTAACATTCCACTCCCCCTAACTTGATTTCTAGGCCTCTTTTTTGATTTTTTTCCTAGTCTATTAAGGAATTCCTTGAATCAATCGACCTTCATAAACTAAACAAACTGAACGTTTAATAGGAATATTCTGGACCTATTTGAATGACTCAAGGAATGACATTAGGTGTAGGCCTACGGTCAGGCAGGAGGCCACCAAAGCTTCCTTCTACTGGGCCATAGCCTACCGTATTTATGAAACCTGTCTGCACCGACCAATAAGTCAGTGACTGTATTCTCTCTCGAATGCTTTAAGAAATGTCTATGTCTTTGACAAATGTCTATCAAAATAGCATTACAAACAAGTTCTTCTAACACAATACAAATTACAATACAGTAGTTATTCATTGTATCCATACTGTACTGCTGATGCGTAGTTAACGCATGCTGCAGGAGCACAAATCAGCAGACACACAGCTAAATGTAAATACGCACACAATATACTGATCATATCACTATAGCAACCAATGACTGCTACAACTGTTGGTCATCAAAACTAACATTAACCGACGGCGATTGACTTATAAAGCAAGTAGCAGAGCATGTATCGTACACTAGCAGAAAATTATTATACTTTTAAATATTACAAAAATTTCCTTCAGGGCCTTGCAGACCCTCAGGAAATTTTTTCAAGCATTAAATCTAACCTTCACATAATAATTTTCCTATAGTGTACTATGCAGAGCTCAAGTAATTGCTTATTAATTCTCAACAAAACAGTATCTCCTACTGTATGATGTGTAAAATTATATAGGCCAATACTGTATTTTCATGATATATTCAAGGATTTGTGCAAAAAAACTGTCAGTGTTGTGGGTCAACAAGAACAGTGCAGTTATATACAAATTTTGCAAAATAAAGTTACTTCTAAGCATAGAAGTAGCTTGAAATATTGTACATCTATTGCATTTTTTTTTCAAGACAGAAGGCAATCTGAACAATCCTAAGGTATCTCTTCACCCTAGAGTTGTGTTCCTGCAGTGTCATGAAAACATGCTGTAACATCAACTTGACAGTTCCCAAAACTGAGCATGTGTCTTAAGCCGGTTAGAAGAACGCACGCGAAGACGCGGACCCAACGGATCGTCTTTTTAATGAGGATACATTCAGATTGCCACTGCCAGTGACAATCAGCAGACGGCGTTGCGTCGTCTATCGCTCGACGAAAGCAAATGTGGATTCGTCGTGCGGTGGTCGTACGACGCACTGAGTGTCCAGCTTTAGGTGTTTGATCACCAGCGGCGGATCTAGGTGATGGTGAAAGAAGCACTCGTCCCCCAGCAGCAGTCCAAAAAATCTCTAACTAAGTATAAAATTATTTGAATAAAACATTCCAGAGATTCCGCCTCTGGACTCTCCAAATAAGTAATAGAATACCACAAACTCGCCTCCCCTGGACCATAAGTCCAGCTGACTTTGTACCCATCGCCTGGGACGAATGCAGATGGTGCGATCGCACCCTCCTAAAGAAAAGTAATTGTTGTATTATATTGTTGTCATGAATTATTAGTAAGATTTTTAAGGTATGAGAGTGCAATTCCCAAGCACCCAGAGGTCCATATTCTCAAAATTTTCGCACCTCACCCTCAACATGTTTGGTATGGACTCTCATGCACCCATGAGCACACATTATGGGGAAAGATGAGATGGGAGTGGACTCATGGTTTTGAAGTAGGTAAAGTTAATACATCAAAGACAATGTTTTTAGTTTTATTTTCTATAGTACCATAATCAAAATTTATAATTAGATTTCTATGGTTGCCAAAAATAGCTGATAAAAGATCATGGGAATTTGTTGGTGCTTCATTTTGACTATATAATGGTGATGTTATGATAATGAATTTTACTATTTAAAAGTGTCATTGAAAATCCCTGATAAAAGATCATGAGAAATTTGCTGGCACTTCATTCAGACCCCGGGTATTCAACCTTTTAGCTGGGGGCCAGTTCCAATCTGTTGTCTATGTGGTGTTTCTATAAACAGAAAAACCTTTTCTAAAAATCGGCCATACAATGATATATTTTTTTTGGTCAAGTGACGTATAGCGGGTACCAAATTTTAAACAGGCGGTAGTGACGCTCGGTAATAGGAAAAAAACGTGTGGCTTCTTCAGAGTGTTTCTGCTGTGAAGCACATATTTGATATTGAATAATGTTGGTTGGAATGCCAGTAAACTATACCAAATTGATATGAAATGAGAATTTTGCCATTGGTTTGCTAATGCTTCAAAAGACACTGGCTCCAAACATTGCAATTTTTTCAAATTCTAGGCCTAGGCCTCTGCCTATCTACGGCCTGTTTTGGTATGCACAAGGCTTCGATCCACGAATGTGATTTTGACATGCTAAAATTTCTAAGCTAAAAAGGTTTACGAAGGATCACGTAAATTGCAAAGCACAGTAAACAGTAGAATAAGTAAATAAACACTATTGTGAACAATCGTAGTGCCTTTACTAGCCAGTTTTTTCTCACGCTAATGGTGCACGGTTGTTTTCGCCACCGTTAAATTACCTTTTCCTATACTTGAACACTGATTGTACTTTAAAATATCCATAGTAATACCCACTACTGCATATTTCACATGACCAGCTGTAAATAAACCTCGTGGAATGTGTCTATAATAAATTACTTGTGAGGGAATTATTTTAACCATGCTGAATTGAATTGAATTGAATTTATTCGATGCTCATATATAAAATATAAAAATACAATATAGGAATTTGCTACAGTAACACAATAAAAATACTGACATGCTATATCAGTATCATCAAAGATAATGTCAGTACATTATCTTACATTAAGTAACTGTAGGTCTATCTCGAAAAAAAAGCCCACCTTTAGAAGCCCATGTCTTTTTTGACATCATAAAAATTGGTAACTGTGAGGACAAAGACAGCCCATAATTATGATAATTTAATTGGGCCTGCAAATATAACATACTGTAGTATGTAGGTAATGGCAATATACTAGAATGCGCACTGAAAAAAATGCCAATATGAACTTTGAAAATGATGCAGAAAATGTATCATAGTGCTCATGGTAAGGCATAACCAATGCAATTCACAATGTTTGCAAATTAATAAATATAATGATGTTAAAAAATAATTATCATTTACTACTAATGTGAAAGATGATGTGTGCATAATTTTATGTGAGGGTGATCGCTGTAATATGGGTCTCTGGTTATTGCCCTGTAATTCCTAAGAATTATACAAACAGAAAGAAGTTTTTTTATCTCTTGAATGCAATTTTTTTGGTGTAAATCTGATGATTTATCACAACCACTATAACTACAACTAACACCTGGTTTCTATAACACCAAACTGATAGAACATTAGTCTCATAACTGTCACTACAATCTGTTTAAAAATAAGAAATTTGAAAGACTCCTAGATTCACAGGGCCACAGCCAGAAGTGTCGAGGGGATCCTGACCTCAAATTCAAAAGTTATCCTGAGATCTGATTATAGTAGTAAATGATCAGTAATTTGAAAAAATACAATAATGAATCAATCCTCCTTTTATTAAGATTTACAGAGTAACTGAGTGACCCTTGCCTCAGACCCAGCGCAATGCCCTGTCATCTATAAATCTTCAATGTTGTGCATACAGTTTGAAATAAAGAACATTTGTTACAATCATGGTAACTCTCTTGTTACCCATATGAGGTAGCAAATGAAAACACTGTAAAATTTATTATTACAGTGTTATTTGGTATAAACAGGGAAGAGTATAAATTAACTCTTTCCTGGTATAATACAGTTTAACCTCCCTGTGCGACCACCTCCCATAAGCGATCATCTCCCTTAACGTCCACTCTCATATGTTTCCGTTTGTTCTCCCTTTCTAATCAGTGCATTTGATACCTCTTGTGAGCTACCACCTCCCGTAAACAACAGTAACCACTTTTTGACTTTTGGATTTTTCTTACGATTTGCCTCCTGTAAGCGACCAAATTAAAAATCTGTAATACTGTATCTTTTGACAACAAATACTGACTACCTAACAACTTGAACAGAAAATTAGACGCAGCGATGATGCACCATTAGCTGAATCAAACGAATATTATAGGCTTAAGCAGCACTCTAATGTCTAAAGAAAATAATAAAGTGATAATAAATATAAATAGGTCTATTCTCACTTTCAAGAAAACGTTTGTAGTTGGATAGAACAACATGCCTGTTTTTAAGACCTATTTAAAAATAGGCATTCATCAGAGGTTCATGAATAAGAATTCCTTTTGTTGGTGGAACCAGGAAATAGTGAAATCTCACCAGATTTATTTTCTTGTTTACACACTTCATTCTGGCAAAAATCGTATTAAGGACTAATTAATCATGTGTCTAATTCATCTGACATTGTCAGTTTTTTTAAAAATCTTTATTTGTTTTAACATGATGGTGAAATGTTAATAAGAATTTGCCAAACCAGTCACTCGTTGCAAATCCTGCTTCAGAAATCTATTTAATTATACTTATCTAACCTTTATGTATCTATATCATGCTATGCTGTTATTTTCCCCATTTTCAATGTTAACACTAAATTATTAACAATTTGGTGGTAGTTTCTGCCTGAGAAATGCCCAAAATCATAAACCTTGAAGGCTTTTTTCTCAAATATTTTTCTTTAAACAGCTGTATGTTTAAAATCATGTAACTTCATAATGAAATGTCAGATTTAAATAATTCTTTTACAATTTTATAGCTCTCATTTTACTTTTTAACCCTGTAATAACTAAAAATTGATTTTTGCGACGAGTGACTGGTTTGGCTTGTCTTTGCCACATTTATTTAATACAGTGGTTTGTATGAAAAAAGTAGTAAAAATGAAAAATATCATATTCTAAGTGAAAACTATTATGCATCATGGGGCCTTGTTGGCCAAATATTCTTTAATTAACCTATAGTTAATAAGCCCCAATAAAAATGGTTGACAAACCCTGATCTACAGTATTATTATTTGTTAAATTTAGTATAAGAGGACAATAAATTCTCTTCCGAGCTTGCTAGTTTTACTAAGCTACATAGGTGCAGTGAAAGAAAGTTGTACTGTGAGTCAACCTATAAACTTTGACCTTAAAAATGTGTGTCAAATTCAAGGCTTAAATAATACATCATTTCTTCAATGAATATTGAACCTTCACACATGGAACCACTTTACACATTGCATAATTAATCTGAACAATCAATTATGCATTATTGCATAAATACAGGTAACAACACATGTTATAAAAATGAAAACATTGCAAACACACAAATGGTGTTAACAGTTTGTCTTCTAAGTTCGTAATTTAAAAATCTGTTTGTAAGTCGTGAAAAAAATGCCTTAATGTGTATAAGTTAAAAATTTAGAAAAGCAAAAGAAAAAAAATAAGGATCCATGATATAACAATAACATGGTGTTTATGACTACAATAATTCCTAACACAGTAGCTTAAAAACTTGCAAATTCTGATTCTAAAGACTTTGATTTGTAGGGAACTTTCAATATTAATAAATTAATGTTTAGGTTAGTAATATTGTAGGGCATCTTCAACGTTACTAATCTGGACATTAATTATTTTGTCATTTTATTGATCTTAAGTACTGTAATTGATACTTTTTGATCAATTATTTCCTTTGTTTTTTTTCCATTCTTGGGAATATGTTTATAATATTAATCGGTAGTGATTTGCGTAAAAAGTAAATGCAGTCGCATTTACTATAGCAAACTAATACTAGATATTTACGTTGCGTGAGCCTCTATGGACTCCACTGCTCTATATCGTGATGTTTTAAAATGCTTTAAAACCGCACATTATGTTTATCAGTAAATAAGCTTTTGAAATAACATTTAAGGCCTTAAGCCTGTTTATCTGCTGCAGCTGCAAAATCATTAGGAGCAAAATACATTTAGTATTTTATACAGATAGTATGAAATATAATATTGAACATTTTGAAAAAAAAATAACATAGGCAAATGCAACCTGCAAATGATTCCATGGGTCAATTGGCTTTTCAAGTTTTATATATATTTAGAGGAATCTGCAAGTGTCAAAAAAATTTCCCAAACTGGGATTCGAACCTAGGGCCTTCTGCTGTCTATGCAGATGCCTTAACCAACTGAGTCACTGAGGCTTTATATTCTTTTTATTCATTCTGTAAACTACTTTACTGTACTTATTTACCTGGGCCTGTGAGTGTTTGCAGCACACCTACAAACAGACCATTCACCCATGGAGAAATAATGTTCTCCATTGCTTTCATAAAAAAAAACAAAAAAAAAAAACGGTAAAGATGGAATTATATGGGCAGTTAAAATACACAAGCAATATAACATAAATACACTGAAAATTAATTTATATGATAAAGGGAATGATTTGGATTCTATGTTGGTAATTCAAAGTAAAAATGATGTTTGCCAGTGATGGGTTGCTAGTCTAATGAAACCACTGGGCCAGTGGTGAATTGTCATTGAAAAGATGTGAGTATCATCAATTTGTTTTCCTTGGAATCCAAATCATCAGTTTTACCATAAATACTACATCTGATTTGGATCTTACCTTCAGGTGTTTTGTACTCTCACAATGACTATTCCAGCTAGTAAGGACACTAATGTTGCAGATCTTCAAGAAGAAATATATTTGAATCAATGTTGGATTCAAGTTTGGCTAGTAATCAATGGACGTTTTTGCTACGCCCCACCCTGCGGTATTGATGCTAAGGTTTCGTACCTTAAACAGCATAAAAATTTATGCAAAACCTGTAAGTTTGTGGATGTGCATATTCCTGGCTATTAGTATTAAATAGCACATTGTGATTGGTCAGTTAGTTACGTTTGACCAATATTCTGGAAAGGTCCATTTAAGGTCAAAGGTCTGTTAATCAGTGAAAATTTACTTGCTTTGATTGAAGTTAACATATAATCCTTTTTAATTTTTAAATGTTGCAATTAAAAAGATTTTTCCAGATTTTATGAGAAGTACTAAAATATGTTCTTTGTATTTAAATTGTCATAAATTCTGTTCATAATTTTTATAAGCACCACGAAATTCAGTTTCCATTTACTTCAAATTTGAAGCAATAAAGAATAATTGAATTTTAGAGTAAATTTACCAGGAATGGAAGATAGCTCACCTCACAGAATGTGATAGGCTTCTTGGCATCTATGCTTGTTTCCCCTTCAGACGGTACATCACTTCCAGGCACTGATGCATGTTGCTGGCTAGTGTCTGACATTGTTTGGTCTTCCCAATGCAAATGTTCCAACTGATGTTGTTTTGCACCCACTGTTGGCTGAATAAATGAACCATCATCCTGTTTTTTCTGTGCTGGTATTGTATTATCTACTTGGTCTTTTATAGGCAAAGTTGGAGACTCTCCAAGGGGATGTGACTGCTGTATAATCTGATGTGGTGGTGGTGGTGGTCTTCTGTTTGCCTCACCAAGCATCTGAGGTTCGGCAAAATGGTATACTTGTTTTTCATCACGCTGATGTTGGGGAGGAGGTGGGGGAGGAGGTAGTGTCTCACTAGGCCACTGTTGATTAAGTTTTCCACCATCAGGCTGCATTGATGGAGGTTTTCGCTCAGACCTCTGTTGAGGTGTAGTTTGTGTTTGGGGAGGTCTCTCACTAGTCCGCATTTGATTATGTCTTCCACTACTAGGATGCTGTGATGGACGTATTCCATCAAAATGTTGTTTAGGTGTGATTTCTGGTTGGGGAGCCAGTTTCTCACTAGGCTGCTGTATTCCATCAAACTGTTGTTTAGGTGTGATTTGTGGTTGGGGAGGCGGTCTCTCACTAGGCCGCTGTATTTCGTCAAACTGTCGTTTAGGTGTGATTTGTGGTTGGGGAGGCAGTCTCTCACTAGGCTGCTGTATTCCATCAAACTGTTGTTTAGGTGTGATTTGTGGTTGGGGAGGCGGTCTCTCACTAGGCCGCTGTATTCCGTCAAACTGTCGTTTAGGTGTGATTTGTGGTTGGGGAGGCAGTCTCTCACTAGGCTGCTGTATTCCATCAAACTGTTGTTTAGGTGTGATTTGTGGTTGGGGATGTAGTCTCTCACTAGGCCGCTGTATTCCATCAAACTGTTGTTTAGGTGTGATTTGTGGTGTGGGAGGCAGTCTCTCACTAGGCTGCTGCATTCCATCAAACTGTTGTTTAGGTGTGATTTGTGGTTGGGGAGGCGGTCCCTCACTAGGCCGCTGTTGATTGGGTCTTCCACCACTAGGATGCTGTGACGGATGTTTTCCATCAGACTGTTGTTGAAGTGTGGTTTCACTATATTGCTGTGGAGGAGCTCTTTCTTTGAAATATTGTTGATCATGAGGTTGTTGATGTTGTACGATATGTGGCTTCATATCTGGGTGTTGCAATAAAGGTCTTCCTTCAGTCTGCAATGGTGGAGGTCTTGTACCAAATTGTTGTGATGGAGGCATTGCACCAAATTGTTGAGATGGAGCTATTGCACCAAACTGTTGTGATGGAGGAGTTCTTACACCAGCAAGTTGTTGTTGGTGTCTTTCATCAGGTAGTTGCTGTATAAGAGGAGGTTCTCTATCTGGGTACTGCAATGGTGATGGTTTTCCATGAGGTTGCTGTTGTACAAGATGTGGCTTCATATCTGGGTGTCTTCCTTTAGTCTGCATTGGTGGAGGTCTTGTGCTAAATTGCTGTGATGGAGGTATTGCACCAAATTGTTGAGATGGCGGTATTGTACCAAACTGTTGTGGCGGAGGAGCTCTTACGCCAGGAAGTTGTTGTTGGTGTCTTCCATCAGGTTGTTGCTGTATAAGAGGTTTCCAATCAGGTTGATGTACTAAAGTTCTTCCATCAGGCTGTTTTGAAGAAGGCAGCCCCTCAACAGGCAGTTGTGGTGGAGGAGGTATAGCTTCTGGCACTTTAGGTGGAGGTGGTTTTTTTCTATCAGAATTCAGTGGAGTATGTCTTTTATCAGTCTGTTTTGGTGGCAGCGGTTTTTCATCTGTTTGATGAGATGGAGGTTCTCGTCTCTCTATAGACTGATGCTGAGGGGGCAGTTGTTGTTTAGTATTTTTATCAATTTTTGTTTCTTCTGTAGGTGGGGGTGGTTTACCTCCCAATGGGGTTGTAGAAGGTGGAGGAGGGGGTTGAGATAAAATGTCATTTGCTGGTTGTTTTGGAAAGTGCTGCTGCATATTTTGTTGTTGTTGTTGCTTATTATCTTCACATGTTTGGGGAGGACGAGTTATGTTAATTTGCAGATTATGTTTCTGTTGTTGCTCCTCCTGTGGCAAAGGTGGTGGTGGTGGTGGCTGTTGATATGTTAGTTGTGGCGGTAATGGTGGCGTACCACTATGCTGCTGCTGTTGATGCACTGGTTTGCTTTGCTGATGCCCTCTTTGGTGAGGCTGTGTAGTTGATGTCATTTCTGCTTTTGTATGTGACTGTTGTCCCATTTTTTGAGAATGTCCAACTCTATTGATTTTGAAAGGGTTCAGGGTCAACAGTGAAGGAGGTTGGTCTGTCGGTGGTAATGGTGGTAGCGTGGACTCTGGTTCTGGTGGCGGAAGAGGTGGCAGGGCATCTTGTGCTGCATCCGGAAGTGGAGGCTGATTGTTATAGGGCTCTGCACTGGTAGCTATTCCTTTCCCAATGGATTGGTTACTTTCAAAACCAGATGAAAATTTACCATGGGTACCAACAGAGGATCCAGAAACTTCACCTCCTCTACTTGATGGCCCATAACCTCTGCCTCTATGACTCCCATACACATTTCTCTCATCCCCTCCAAAGCCGCCTTGGCTATAGGCATACCCACTAGTTGCAGCTCCTCTATCACCAAAACCTCCTCTGCTACTAAGTCTTCCTCTGCCCCTAGCGCCTGGTCTATCTCCCATGAGTCCTTGACCGCTCACACCTCCTGGGATTCCAATGTTCCTTGATTCATGGCTGTAGTTCACTCCATACATACCTGTCTGTCCATATGCTGTATTAGTAAACTGCTGCTGTTGCTGTTCATGATATAAATTTAAAAATGGAAGGTATGTGTAGCAGATAAATAATGATGATTATTCGAACCCACATCAAAAAAACATAATCAGAGTAATTTGATGGTTGATGAAAAACAAAGATTTTAATAATGATGAAGAATTTACACATTTAACACATTTATTTATTTTCTGTTTGACAATTCTCAGTTTTGGATAGCTTTGGTATCACCGGTGCATGTTAGTGCTGCCAATGAATTGGTGAGAGACTATTTAATCTCATTGTTAATCCCTTTTGTTGATTGTAGCATATACCATACACGTAACATTAGGCACTCTACAACCTTCATAATTATTCTTATCAGTCAGTTCATTTACTGTATCTATTTTTACCTGATAATATGAGTCCTGTTGGTAAGCATAACTTGACTGCCCATATCCTTGGTGTTGGTAACCATAAGGTTCATTATAACTGAATGACTGAGGCTGAGTTCTACTTGATGCATACTCTGCAGCTTCTTGCATCAATCTCTGTATTGCAGAGTCACAATCCATCTTGGTGATCTAATTAAAGCAAAGTAAAGATAATGAGGGTTGCAATTTTGATAGTGCACCATCTTTCAGAAGAGACACTGAGGCAGTTGGTCATTTGCAGTAGTGGCCATGTGTATATCATATTAAAGAACACAGTACACTCTTTTGGAATACAAGCATGATCCTCTGCAGGTTTAAGCTTTGTTTCTTTAAAATCGCTACACCATCGCTACAGTGTATTCAGTGCAATCGTTGTATTGCGTGGCAGGCTCCAACGTAATCTGGAAGGCCCCCGATTTGACCGACCAATCAGCATCACCAAAATCTCTTGGCAATAGCATGTAGCAATTGTATGGAAACAAGCTTTACTGCCAAGTTCAGACAATTTTTTTTAATTTATTGTTTTGTGAACTTATTTTTTTAAAGATCGTCAGATGAAGGTGGAAAAAAGATTAAAATAAACTGTTGTCTTCTTATTTAGCAAATAGATTTGTCAAAAACATCCAGATGGAGAAAATAAAAATAAAATATTGGTGAATGTAAACAGTGTAGGTTAGTAATGGGATGGTTAAATACTTTAAATTTATATAATTAGGTAAAAATACTGATGTCTTATTTTTGGAGCTCTCAAGGCAACAGCAGGCGTAATAAAAATAAAGAAATTTTTTTTTTTTTCAAATTGCAATTTTTTGTGGCGGCAGGTACGTTAATTGGCCAAAATGTAAATTTCATGCAAATCATCATTACTGGCGGGCAGTGGGTTCGCTGAAAAATAAGATATAAAAAAAGGTCTTGCCTTACCACCAGTACTTCAAAGAAGAAATAATTTATAGGCCTAGGCCCTACGCTTTTTCTTTGAAAAAGGTGCAGGCCAAGGCCTACTACTACTAGGCCTAATATGATCGAAAAAAAAAATCAAACTGGGCCTAGCCTACCTAGGCCTAGTCTAGCTAGGCCCTACCTAGGCTACGGCTAGGCCTACTTACGAAGCATAGGGCCTTGTTAGGCACCACTCGATTTGTGACGTCACACACTTTAATTAGCGTCATTAACCCAGTTCAGCCAAGCGTGTTTTTGTCAACAAAGGCCTTAAGAAGATATTCATATAAAATGCTTTTTGATTGGTTGAGACGTTTTCTTCTGGTCAGTCAGGTCACACAGGGGTCGAAGTACACCATTTTAATTTTTTCCGAAATCGGTCAACATTTATCAAAGTTATCAGCTTTTGCAAATTTAATTACAATTCGTCGTTTTTTCTAGAGAATTGTGAATAATAATTTGTTACTATTGAAGATTAGTTTATACAATATCTAAGAGTTTATTTGCCAAATATGAATGTAATACGAGTCGTAGCAATATTTTTTTTTGGCATAGCAAAATTGACGATCAGCTATGGATCGGCCGTCATGTACACATTGTCACAAGGCAAACCATAACGATCGTAACGAAAGTGCTGCATATAAACCGCAATATTTTTGATGTAAATAAAATAAATATGCGTTTAAAAAGTTAACTAAATGATACTTAAAGATTAATTTTGGTAATAATTTTGTCCTATACCTATATTTATGTATAGTTTTTATTATATATTATAGTTTGCGAAATTTTATACACCATTAAATAAAGTCCGTCACAACTTGCGCCAACATTTTGTCAGACAATGCAATTACACTGAGAATGCGATAAGGCTTGCAAGCGCAACAAGACTTTTTTTATGACTTATTTTTTTATTTACTTATTTCTTTAAATTTATTTATTTATTTTCATTTTTTACAAAAAAGTAGGTATATTTTATTTATATGAAGTAAAAAAAACCTTATTTATAATAAATAAAAAAGAATAAAAATTAATAGATAAAATTAGTTAAAAAAAAAAAAAACAATTATTCCCCATAAATATCTCATTTTTTTATTATGGCTTTCTGAGTATAAAACTACACTATTAGTAAGGCCACTGTACGATGTACGCTAAACAAAAATGTACGCATTACGCGGTATTTGTACGTCGTACCATGCACGATGGCCTTGCTTATAGTACCCTAAGACTACCTTTATACGAACTTTGACTTTTTCGCTACGAAACGAAAAAAAATGTTTCAACTACTTCTACCAATTTAAACATCGTAGAATCAATTTTTGAGGTATTCTTTCACATTCCTTACTTTAAAATCGTCATATTTTTCGTAAAAATAAGATTTTTTTTGATCGATAGCGCTTGGCCCACGAAACACTCCCTACCGTTTGCAGGGTAGCGACATGTCGCGAATTTACCTTGCAAAGTGACGATGCGCAGATGGATGCGTGGTAGCAC
>NW_022723260.1:343738-366415 GCF_011630105.1 Anneissia japonica
GACAGCTTAAGTCCCCCATTGGTCAGGTGGTCAGGTCAAGCCCGCCCATCGGCCAAAGCTCGTCGGGCAGTTCGACCAAAAAAAAAATATATATAGGCCTAATTTTACCATCCCAGCCATTTCCGGCCATCTAGGGAGACACCCCCTCCCATTATACCCACCCCTGGCTCTAGCCTTCGCCCTCAGACAACAAACGCTGCGCGCTATAGTTACACCCATAAATACTTAACCCCCCACCCCCCAGTCGGACATCTCAGTTAGTTTAAAGATAATATACAGTGCGAATATATCTGTCATAAAATCTGCTTAAACCAACTTCAAAATAAAATCAATTAAAATATTGGAAGTATCAGGTAAGTAATTAATTGAATTTAAATAATGTGCACTGCTGTAGTATTCAGACTTTGCGCTGAGTATTTTTTTTTTTTTATTCATTACTTTTTCACTTTTGTTCTTTATTGTAAATGTTTAATTGTTGTTTAATTCTTTGTTCGTTTGTTTATTGATTTATTCGGATATGTGTTTGCGTCTGCGGAAGTTATCATGGGAGACATGTTTTGCCCTACCTGACGTGTAATCGTACTGAATACTCAGTACGTCCCCAAATACTAGCGAAAAAAATTCGCAAGTGAATCACTTGCGAATCGCAAGTGAATCACTTGCGAATTTTTTTCGCTAGAATTTGGGGACGAGGGTGTTGGTGCTGATGGGGGAGCGAAGGTGAAGTGTGGGGTGGGGGAGGGGCTCGATTATCAGTTGAGGGGCGCTAATTCGCAAAATAAGGTGATTTTTATCTACTCGACTGTGATTTTTTTGTTCAAAAAATAGATTATAAAAATATTCAAATTAGAATTTTAAAAATTGGTTCGAGTGGGAATCGAACCCACGACCTCCACGTTATCTAGCCAGATGAAAACCACTACAAATGCTATTATGATTTGAGTTTTCCTCAAGAATTATCATAGGAGTCAGGGGCGGATACAGCCCCTTACTCTTTATTCCGCTACTGGATATAATATGATATGTCTCACATTATGCCCTTGTGGGACTGAGATAAGAAAATGTATTATTTTGGCACCGACGTCTAGAGGGCCGGATTGCACTCACAGACTTAAAATTGTGAATGTAATTTTCTTTTTATCACCATTTTTTATTTATTTATTTATTTTTTTGACAAACTTGGTGGGGTCCCTGGCCGAGAGGGGGGGGGGGGGGTGAGGCCGTCGGGTCGACGGGGCCCCCTCTATCGTTATGATATCCCCACAGTCGATTTCGAGTCAGAGATGGTTATCAACAAAGTCCTTTTTAGTCAGGGTACTAGATCGAGGAACCTATGGGTAGGGCCCCTAGAATTCGGAGGCCCTGCGGACCGGCGCATGAGAGCGCATAGGCGCTACGCCACTGGGCGGGGGGTGGGGCCTTAGCACCGCCGGCAGGGGAAAAGAAGGTCCAGCGATTAAAAAAAGCCCTCTATCGATATTCAGAACTGAGCATGCGTAAAGCGGTAAAAATCAAACTTAACGACCATCACAAAAAAGACAACAATGGCAGATGTGGTAACTGGTTTCGTTTCTGATGAGAAACTTACTATATTTCGAAGGTACAGTGGAAATAAATTGTAATTCTCATTAAGCATTCATCAGAGACGGGCCTAACCTCGGGCTTAGGCCTAGGCCTCTAGCCTAGCCTAGAGGTTAGGAGAGCTAGTGTTAGGCATCTAGGCCTAGGCCTAGCCTACTATAAGGCTATATATATTCATCTATCTAGACTAGGCCTAGCCTAGGCTAGGCCTAGTAGTAGTAGTAGCTAGCCTAATTATAGCTTAGAGTAGTACTATAGTTAGAGTACTATGCTAGGCTAGTAGTAGCTGGCCTAATTATAGCCTGCCCCGCCTATATAGTATATTATAGAGATTTGCTAGGTCTCTATAGATTCTTACACTACTTGAGATACTAGGCCTATATACGACAAAGTGGACATACTCACCATTCACTAGCGGGTGAATTAACACTCTAAGTATTGGTGATAAGTAGGTCTGTATGTTATCTTCAAGGTCTTCGTCGTGTATCTGTCGTTCTCTTGGTTTTCTCCGCACTCCGTGCGGGGTTCCCCATGGGGTCTTCCAAGGGTGCGTGGATTTCCCCCGGTGATTGGCTGCAACGTATAGGTGACGTCATTTACAACCAATCACCGGGGCAGCGGCACGTCACTATAGGCCTAGGCTAGGCTATATAATATATAGGCCTAGCGACCCTGGGCCGTACACGTGTGACAACGCCTAGGCCTACATGCATGGTAATTTTTTATTGAAATTAAAGTTTAAACATTAAAAAAATGTATCAATTCTTTGTTTTGTTCCAAAAAGACGAAAACATTAATTATTATTTTGAACTTGTCAATTGTTGTCTCGCCCCCCCCCCCCCCCTCCCCGGACCCGGGCCATAGCGGGTAACTAGCCGGGACTGAGACAGGGATGTACACATAGTTGTGTCCCTGTAGTGCCGGGACGTACCTTAAATTTACCTGGAAATGTAACAGGCCTCGGAAGGGCCGGGAATTTTACATGTTAGAGTAGCCGCGGTTTCGGGTGTGTAGGTCCTAGTGCTGTCAAACCGGGTCTGGTCCTACTAGCCTACACTAGGCCTGGCATTCAGTTAACACTGTCTGTTTTGGTAATTAAAAAATCGCCTACCGGTAATTTAGGTCTACCATCAAGGTTTCATTTTTTATAGATCATGCTATAAATTACATAAAAATTGAACCTCCAACCACACAACTCTGAGGACCGAGGTGGCGGCGCGTGTGAGTGTGTTACGTGAAAATTTGTCAACCATGAATTTGACCTAGTTTTTTACTACATGTATTCATTTTCTTATTTAGGCCTAATTTTTGTTTTGATATTGAATTTAATTAAATTTTATCAATCAGTTATTATTCAATCAATCAATATTTTCTTTTTCTATGATCAGTCTGTCAATTTGTCTTCTTTTTGCTTGCACTTTTCCAAACTTCCATGGAAATCTGCTTAGTGATATGCATGCGTAGTGCTTCCATCAAGCAAGCTCATATACTTGGCCTACTGTAGCTCTCACGTGCTTCTCCGATTTAGACCTAATAGCCTGCTGCATCCCCCTCCCCACCCCCTCGGCTGCTGCCACCACCAAGGACAAGGTAGGGAGATGAAATGATAGCCTAAACTAAGGCTTTTAAATTTAAACAGTTTTCTATAGGCTGAATTTTTATACCACAATCATGACATGTTTGTACAGTCATCATCCGTGACAGTGTGACTGTTTACATTTCTGTACACCTACTTTTTGAATGACTTTCCATTTAGTTCAGGGGTAACTAGGCCTATGATTTGTTTAGATTCTTATTCATATTTAGGCCCTATTTTATGTAGGCCTAGGCATATTTCCAATCAGAGTGAACCCCTATAGGAGAAGCTGTCTACTACTACTACTGCTGACTAGGAATCGGATATGTCCCTTTAATTAATGACTAGGCCTGTTAACTATCTTAAACCTTGAATATGCTTTATTTTAACAGGTCATGTCAAGAAGGATGCCAACAGCTGAAGGTTCTTTCAAAATTTAGTGGAGACGACAGTGAAAAGAATGATTGTAGTACAAGGAAAGCTAAATTAGCACTCTCTAAAGTTAGTCAATACTAACACCCGTGTTCTTAAAACAAGCTTTAGTCGAACTTCGACCTAGAACTTCATTTATTGCTAGTTGCATCTTTAACTTCAATTTGTATCCACAAACAATGTAGTCAAAGTTTTAACTACGACTAAATCAAGTCCTAGTTTTAGTTCAACTGAAGACGACTGGCAAGCCACGACTATCAAACTAACCAATGAAAAGGGCTAACTTTAATAGCAGACGAAATTTTAGAGATCCAGTAACGTGGATGAATATTAAGCTGCCGTCTGTGGTTCAAAAACGTATTTCCTCATAATTCATAATAGAACATCATTCGCCTCATTAATTTTCTATAATAATTACTATATTAGTTGTTAACATATTACGATAGAGAATTTGAACACTGAAAATTTGCTTTCTTTGGAGAACTATTATAGTTGAGCCCGAGCAAGGGCGGCGCCATCTTTGTTGTTGTTAATTGTGAAGCTACGTGATCGCAACGCGAGGGGATTTCATGCAAATCAGAAACTATCGCATGTGGCTAGCAAAACATTTTAATTTCTCCTTCTGAAAGCTAAACTTGATGTCTCTTTTGTTTAACACACCGAAGATATATCAAACCTGCATATACAATCATTTTTATTCGTTTCACTTTATCTTGAGTTACAAAAAACACGTTTTTAGTGGGGTAAATATTTCAAGTCGATTTAGCCTGACCCTAGGCTGACTAAAAAAATCGGCCTGCGGAGATATCGTTTTAGTCTAGGTTCATGTCATTTGTCGTAGTTTGTGATAGTCGAAGTTCGTTTTAAGAATACGAAATGACGTAGTTTTTAAGTTTTAGCTCGAACTACGACTAAAGTTGGTTTTAAGAATATCGGGGTTAGACTACAATGACAATCATAAATAGAGGGTTTATTTTAGAATTGCTATCCTTGGGGACTCTATATATATGTTTGGGGAGTGAGACTTGCTGGTTATTGGTTGAAAACTAAACAACTATTGTTATTATTGGTTATGTGTTTTTATTAATATTATTTTAGCTTATCTAACTTAGGCCTATATCTTTGAATCTTTGTTTATTCTAGCAAGAATATAGCAAGTTGAAACCAGACTCTCAAACATTGCAAACTAAACTACAGATTCTTGACTTTCTCTTGAATGTCAATGAAGAAAACTGGCCAACACTCTCAGCCAAAGGTAAACAAACCTAAGCTAAATCACACAGCCGTTATGATACAGAACCATCTACATTTTATAGATTTTTCTGAAGTTGCAGTATTCGGCTGCTATAAAAGTTAAACTTGCCTAAGTCGACTTTGCCTATTAAAGTCAAATAATTTCTAAGTTGATCTAATTTTACATGCCAAATTGTTGTGTTTTCCATTAATTAACAATCTGTAAGTCAAATTTTATTTTGAACAATATTTTATGTCAAACAATGTTTCAATGGCATTTTGGATTCGACTTAGGCAAGTTCAACTGTGAAAATAAACAAAGTAATTAATGCTCTACATGCTTTTTAAAAAATGCAATAGTAAGTATATCAGGCCCAATAAAAAAAAAATGATTAGTTATCGCCCTTGCCCATATGTCTTTTATGGTATTGAAAAAAAAAACACTTTGGGGAAAAAGAAATTTTATTTTATTAAATTAAAAATTGATTTGTATTAGATGAAGAATACAGTAAGGTGCATGAAGAGAAGAAGAAAGTAAATATGGATTTAGTTGATATGGAAGATGAGATCCTAGAACTTGTGGAGAGAGCTCAAGAAGGTAGTAACAACATTCTATCAAATGTCTCATTGTAAAACTGCTGGATACATACTGTCAGATTTTTTTTTGTCTCAACAAAAAAGTGTGATCACCCTTTTGTGATGGTGTGTACTTTTTTGCAGACATATCTGATCAAATAAATTATTATTTAGCACCCATCTCCAATATCCATACTGATTATTTGTGGAGCAAACAATATCTCAGTAAGCCAATCCGTAGTTTGAACTGTGGATGCCTGTATCCAAGGTCAATCGACATAAACCTACGTTCTGTGTATGTGTGCTTATGTCATGCGCAGTTTTAAAACTATGAATTGTCTTATTGACAAACTAAAAGTAACACATTTACAGTTAATAGCAGCTTATTTTCTTCTGTATCTCTTGATAATTGAACAATGCCATAATTCTTCTAAGTCTTATTATTTCTGAGTCACTCTTGAATAAGCATCCTCTTAAAAATGGTTAATGCTGTGGCACTTTTTTTGGTTTACTGTAACTGTATACGCAGTTGTATTTATTTCATAATATTCTGCTGATTCCTATGTTCATAGAGAGTACTGTATTACAAGATAAGATATCAACCATGGAGCAAAAATTAACATCAGTTGAATCAAAGGTATGCCAAACATTTTGTTTATTATTGAGTATTTGGTCTTTGGGTATGGGGATGCATTTTATAATGAAGATTTGAGCCTGGGAATGATTTTGATTATGAGGTTATTGGATTTAGAGATGTTTTTGATTATAGGCTTTGAGCTAGAAGATGCTCCTAGGCTCTGTACTTGAGAAAACCTTTTTAATAATATTGTTTGAAATATTTGTTAACATACTCTAATACAGTATACAAAGCATTTTTTAATACAGTATTTAAAAATATTAAATTTTATTTTACAATTTTATTAGCTTAACACATGCCAAAATATTTTTTTTTTTAATCTGTTCATACTTTGTGTTTTTTTTTCCATTTCAGAAGGAAAAGTATGAAGAAATATACAAATATCATACTGAATGTCTTGCCAAATGCAAGCTGAATTCTTTCAACAAGTCTGAGAAGATCTCTGATGTGTTGAAACGACAGGCAAGTACAGACTTTGGTTCGAGTAAATCGTTGGGCTCCGGTTGCAGTCAGTTGTTGGACTTTAGTTAGAGTAAATAGTTGGACTCTGGTTTGAGTCATTTTGTTGGACTCTGGTTTGAGTCAATTGATAAATTCTGGTTTGAGTGAGTTGTTGGACTTTGGTTTGAGTGAGTTGTTGGACTCTGGTTTGACTCAATTGTTGGACTCTGGCTTGAGTCAGTTGTTGGACTCTGGTTGGAGTCAGACAATTGACTCTGGTTGGAGTCAGTTGTTGGACACTGGTTGGAGTCAGTTGCTGGACTCTGGTTGGAGTCAGTTGTTGGACTCTGGTTGGATTCAGTTGTTTTACTCTGGTTGGAGTCAATTGTTTTACTCTGGTTGGAGTCAGTTGTTGGACTCTGGTTGGAGTCAGTTGTTGGACTCTGGTTGGAGTCATTTGTTGGACTCTGGTTGGAGTCAATTGTTGGACTCTGGTTGGAGTCAGTTGTTGGACTCTGGTTGGAGTCAATTGTTGGACTCTGGTTTGAGTCAATTGTTGGACTTTTGTATATCAGCCAGGGTATTTATTCTTCATTATTTTTATGTTTTTTGTCAGGAAGAAACATTAACATGTGTCGAGGCATCGCTGAAGAAGTGCACTTCATCAGTGATAACATTGCGGAGGACCATCTCTCACTGCCAAGCCAATTTAGATCAAATGAAAAGTACTGTTACAACAGGACGAAAAATTCTACAGGCTATTTCAGATGAAAATGAAGAAAAAAGGATGAAAATGGTTGAGAATACAAAATGGTTAGTCATTTAAATTCTAATACTGTTTGTTTTTTGTTTTTTTCAGACAGGATTCATTTCTCTGTTCATGTTTTGTCTCCAGGTCTGTATATAATATAATAAAGATCTAGATCCAATATTTCCTTGGCATATCTATCAGGCACATTTTACATGTTGTGATTTTGTTCAGTTTATTTTGTTTTCATAATCTGGAAATTGACAAAACACACATATAAGAATAGTAAACTTGATGAAATGCATACAATGCAATTGAAATGCAAGTACTCTCCAGATCTGTGTGTATTGGTCCCGATTAATACTTGGAGGGTGGAGTAACCAAGTCTAACAAAGATGCTTGACCTAACTGCATATACTGTATATTGAACTTGAATGAAGTTATAATTACAATTGTATACTTCAATATTTTAGGTGTGAGGGCTATACATCACTCAGCAACAAGTTGTTTCAAGTCAAGGAGAACTCATTCTCTGGGAACTCATGGTCTGTTGATGTGAAGCCCTACAGTAATCTTGAGAATGACAAAGTCACTTTAATTTTCAACAGAAACCATAATGACCCTCATCAGTATTCTGATGTAAAGGTAAAAACACTGTCATGACATCACTGCGATTTGGAAAAAACCTCCACTTTCAACACTTTGAAAACCATCACCATTATTGTTGAAAACAATTACCAAAAATTAAAGTCATCACCACACTGATATCTACAACTATTATTGAAAACAATTGAGGCTTGCAATCCCAAAACCAGCATCAGTGACAAAAAAAAAATGAAAATCTCCACATTGTAAGCTTTAAAATGATGGATGGGTCATTTACTAAAATTGAATAAATGTTGCTAAAGTTCCGAGTAAAAGTATTATGGCTTCTCTGTACTTAAAGTACAGTATACAATACTGCCATATTCTTATACTAATTACTCAGTTTAACCAGGGAACAGTTAATTTAACTGTTCTCAGGTTTAACAATCAGCGACAGTTACGCTGCTTTTGGGATGGTAAGCCTCAATTACCAAAAATTAAAATCATCACCATTATCGGAAACTACCGCAAACTTTAAAAACCACCACCAGTGGAAATCAACTTCAATATAAAAGAAATCATTGAAAATATTTTTTTTTTTTGTACACTGCAGTACAAAAATAAACAATGCGATGGTAAAAATGTATATTCCGTTGTAAAGTGGATGTACTGGTTAGGAGATTATGTGTTTCACAAATGAGAGAGGACTCAAATCATAACTGAATTCAGGTTCATACATTTCAACTCAATTGTGTGTCCCACTCCTCTATCCTTTCAAACTGTTGCTTATCTTTCTTATTCAAGTTATCTCCCCCCCCCCCCAACAATATAACCCAACAGTAAGATGCACTAAGTACCATAGATCGATAAAATATTTCCAAGAATTTTCTGTTAATTTTAAATATCTTATATTGATATAATAAGTGAAACCTTTGCTGTCCTTTCTTATGTAATCTAGTCTATTCATTACCATGGTTAGAAATTATCATTACCTGTATCACTGAAAAACATCATAAATTTTGGAAACCATCATCTTTGAAACCCACCAATAGTAATACTATTAGAAACCATCACTACCTATCTTCAGCACTATAGGCAATTATTGCTGCCATCAAAAACCATCACTACTGCTTAATTTTAATTATTATATATTTTACACTCATTGTGTTTTTATACATAAGATTGTGAGTGACACATTAGACATCAGAACAACAGCAGAAGAAGCCATGAAATCGAATGATATATCTTACCTGATTCAAGAGATCCATAAGAAATTCACTTCACATATGCCACTGGCTAAAGAGATAAACAGTCTCAGGCAAAAGTAAGACATTTTTTTTTGCTATTTCTTTATTAACAGATGTATAAGTATAATACCAATTGTATTTTTTGCAGAGACCCTAAAATTGACTGGTAATAGAGGTTATTGTATACCAACTACATAGATTCCAGGCACTTAATTGGTTAAATAGTGCTATCCCTGCCTTCTAAAATCTATGTAGTGGTATATAAAACAAATATTTAATGGGGTATAATCGAGTCATAGTTCAAAATATAGCCCATGGTGATCTGCGGCTGTACTATGTCCCGAGACCATAGTACAGCTTCTAGATTACCTTGGGCTATATTATGAACCATGCCCCTCAACCCAGTAAGTATTTGTATTTATTAAACAAGTATATCATTTTGTTTTTATAATAAACGTAGGTCCTAGGCATATCATATTTTCAAAATTTAATGTACTTATCTTTTAAACGTGGATCAACTTGGAGAGGATAAATCCTAATCTAACTTAAATATTTTCTGCTTTGAGAATGCACTATCAAAACGATTTTCCGAATAGTAATATTCAGAACAGTAGAGCATTTTACATGTTGTCTGTGTGAATTAAGGTTTTTTTTTTTTGTTAAAGGGAGACTTTCATAACCTGTGTTTTTACTTAATAGGTTTGCCATTGATTTCTTGCAAGATGAGAATGTTCTAGTATGTATGCTTGGCAGTTGCGGTAACATTGTATGTAGGCTGAAAATTGAACAAGGTTATCCATCCAATGGTCGAATTAGCCTGCAGAAGATCACCGGTCAGCCTGAGGGGACACAGCCCAACTGTCATGTAAGTACTAGGATTTGCTGATATCATTGCTACAGAACTTGCAGTAGTAAAAAGTACACAAAATAACAAAGCACTAAGATTATGTATCGATGCTGTGGCGTGTTTATGTTAGCTAAAAAATTGTGATTTTTGTCACACCACACAGAATATCTTTTGACTTCTAGTTTAACTAATATTAATATAATTCTAGGTTGATTCCTTTCTATGAAATATGGTTGAAAGTTTATCATTTTATATTTCATATAATTATTTTTCTCTTGATGAATTAAGAATTTTGTAATTGTAATGCTAATAACACTTTATTTAATGAGGTGTGTTTTCCACATAATTTAGACAACCCTCATTTTATATTTCTTTCCTTCTCATAAATATGAATATATACAAAACAAACTTTCAAACGTGTTTTCATAAAGGATGCAATCCCAGCAATTGTGTAATGTACAAAAGTGTCATGTACTTTTGACTGAGATGCTTTTAGAAATCAAAACAATCTTATTCATAAACAAAAGTACAATTACTGTAAACAAGTTCTCATAATCTCGAAAGCTCTGATGAGGGCAGCATAATAGAGGCAGTAGAGCTAAAAAAGATCTATTAATCAAGCAGCTATTAATCAATCAGCCTAGTGTATCTAGAGCTCCTCATGAGGGCAGTATAATAGAGGCAGTAAAGCTAAAAACGATTTATTAATCAATCATCCTATGAAAGCAGTATGATAGAGGCAATAGAGTTATAAAAGATTTATTTATCAATCAACTATTCATAAACCAGTCTCATGAGGGCAGTATAATAGAGTCAGTAGAGTAAAAAAAGATCTATTTATCAATAAACTATTAATCAATCAATCAATCAGCCTCATGAGGGCCTTATTTCTGTTGGTTACGCACGGCTGATTTGCAATGTTTGTCATCACTTCAAGATGTCTACCGATTCGTGGAAAAGACCTAGTGTATATAATAGAGGCAGTAGAGCTAAAAACAATCTATTAATCAATCAGCCTCATGAGGGCAGTATAATAGAGGCAGTAGCAGAGCCGTAGATAGAGAGAGTTTGGCCAACTTGGCGCATGGGCGCCATGTTGTCACCAAACAGCGTGCGCGCGTATAGCTTTATAACATCTTATAAAACACTGATGCTGCATAAATTTTCTTTCATTATTCTGTTCATGAGGACAATTCAATTATGGGATTTTAACATATCATTGTAAATATCATATACTGTATAATCATATTTACCTAACTTTGGAATTAATTAATCAGCGACGTGCTGTATTATTTCGAGAAGATAAAGTGAGGACGATTCTTTATTTTTTTTTCGTTACGATTATCTTTTTGTTTTGAAAGTCTATCATCTCTAGGCCTAGCTAGGTATAGCGCCTATACCTAGTTGCTAGCAGCCTACTCTATATACCATGAGGCTCCTAAGTAAGAGTCAACACTGCAGCAGAGGAGAAAGGTTGGTTGTGCAGACAGAGTAGGTTTGTGAATCGTCGGATTATAATTATAGCATTAATCATCTATAATATTACTGCTAACTTCCTACCCTATCGCGTTGGTGACAACATGGCCGGTGTAAGTCACGTGATTGAAACCGAGTTGGCCAAACTCTCTCTATCTATGGCTCTGGGCAGTAGAGCTAAAAACAATCTGTTAATCAATCAGCCTCATGAGGGCAGTATAATAGAGGCAGTAGATCTAAAAACAATCTGTTAATCAATCAGCCGAGTGTTTCTAGAACTCGTCATTGGAGCTAAAAAATATATCAAATTTTATTTTACACCACCAATACAAAGTAAAATCTGCGCAATGCTTAAAAAGTAATTAAAAAATAGTTTGCCCTCCAATTCGAGACCATCTTTTGGACCTGAAAATTTGGGGTGATCTCGGGGTTGGCTATAGAGGGCTAGCTTTGTGTGAAAAAGTTATTATTATTATTTGGGTCTTAGGAAAAGTGATCTCGAATTAGAGGGGTCTCGAATTGGAGGGTGTACTGTAGTACGATACAATGATGGCCCTTGAAAATGTATATTCAATTTCAAATATGAAAAAAGAAGAAAAAATGTATAGTGTTTGTGCATTACAAATGAATGATTAGAACGTCAAATTATAGTAATGATTTCTCAGTTTAAATGTCATGTTGTAATTGAAATTGTTTTGTTTTTCTCATCAGCCTGCCATGTCAAACCCCACATTGACAGACTGGCTAGATCATCTACAACAAGTGCTTGCCTGAAACGTACAAGAGCCTGTTTGCCGTTACCATTCAAGAAGATATGCTAACACATGAGTCAAGATGAATGGGAACAGAATAGATCGGTTTGCATGCAGGCATACTGTACATGTACTGTAGGATAAGAATCAATGAAACATTCAACTTCATACATAAACTATGCAGAAAGCAGTGGATTGAGGATGCGTTCAGTAATCTGCATGTATAGGTCGAGGCATTCAATAGCTCACTTGCATATAACATTATATGAATAAGGATTCATCCATAACATATAGCAAGGCACTCACTGCATCGTACGACCGTCGTCAGTGTTCTCCTGAAGCCGTTTTAACCGTCAATTTTACCAGTAAAAATACCTGACCAACTAGTAAAACCCTCCTCTGACAATCTATAAAAAAAATCAGTTCGCGAAATAAGGTATAAAAAATGTCTCGCCTAACTAAAGTAGTAAAAACATGCAAATATTATGAATTTGCAGAAAATGGTTCATTTTCAGGGAGGTTATTGCTTGCCTGCGGGAGTGCAGAATGCCATCATAATAGGAAGCTTTCAATTGCACGACGACGGCAGAACGTAGAACATAATGACGTCACTAAAAGTCATCTGCGCATGCGAGAACATTAAGGTCACCTCGTCGAGTAGATTCTGGAACGCAATTTGGCCAAATCTACGTATGCAGAGAACGTAGGATCATGCATGAGTGATTCCATTCTAGCGTTGCGTCGTCGCACAAATCGAAAGCTCACTAATATCCCGCAGCTTGTAGGAGATTTGGGACCAGTACGTGTTGTATTAAGGATAGATCCATTCAAAACATCCAACATTGTGAATTGTCTAAAGATTTATCTACACTATCAAATTTCATCAAAAAAACCATATATGGGCACATCACATTTTTTTGTCACATAAAATTTGATAATAGTGTACACAAAGCTTAGGGATGTGTTCAAAAGCATTTTCATTATATAATGTTGTGAGTGAATTGTATTAAAGTGTACATAGCAACTTTTATTTATAGCAAGAGTATTACATTGTCTCTTTAAATGTGAAATAGGTATGTTGCACAGTTCAGTTGCAGTACAGTACTGTCAAGTCGGCTAGGCTATGAATCCGTAGCTGGATTCAAGGGGGTGGGGGCAGCTGGCCTAGGCCTCCTAAAACAAAAACAAAAAAGGAAAATATTCAAATTGAAATCTTGGTGTGCAATCTCCGGCCATATAATAATAATAGTAATAATGATAATAATAATAATAATAATAATAATAATAATAATAATAATAAGGATTTATAAAGCGTATATCCACTGCAGTTGAAGTGCTGCAGGCGGAAGGAACCAAAAATTAACTGTGAACCGTAAAGCTACCAGAAATGAAACACCGCACACATCAAAAAAACAAAAAGAGATCAGCTTAGCTCAGTCGGCTAATCTGGTGGTAGTCGCTGAACCGTGGAGATCTCTAGGTCCCCGGTTTAATTCCCATCGCTGCCTCTCCTTGTGTTTTAGCTAGAGGGCTGAAATACAAGTTACATTAGCGCACCGCACCGTCTTTCGGATGAGACGTTTAAGCCGTTGGTCCCGTGTGCATTATGGCCCATGTGCACGTTAAAGAACGCAGTACACTCTTCGGAAAAGAGTAGGGGATTGTCTCCCGGTGTACTGCCCAATCACCACCAGAAGGACCCCACTGGAAATAAGTCTTCTAGACTTTCGTGGGCTATCCTTGGTGTTTAGACCGAATAATTCCAATCCAATCACCGCACCGTTTACAGGCAATTTGAAGCACAGGTGCTCACTCACTGTATAACAATTTAAGCAAGCAAGACAAAAGTAAAGAGAAAACCAAGAAAAAGCAGCAGACAACAGATGTGTCTTGAGAGCTTTTTGTAAATAAAGCAGTAGATTGGTACAAGTGAATATTTATTGGCAGTTTATCCAAACGTGTGAGCCCCAATCGCAAATGATCGATCACCGCATAAACGTGTAGACCTAGGCTCAGCAAGCAGAAGTTTGACCAGAGTGTTTGTGATGGCACATACCACACCAGCAGTTCACAAAGATACTTTGACCTTCATCTCTCAGATGCCACAATCATGAAATTTTGCACTTCAGCCCCGACCATGGTGGGGCTGAGGTGGTCGGTCCCTCCATCTGTCAAAATACCTTCCTGCCCCCTCCCCTCCTATATTTCGAATTCCTGGAAACGAGACTTGATTGTCCCTTTAAATCTGCAATAAAATTGAAAACTGTTGTAATTAAAAGGCAGACGAAACTCATTATGATAATGTTTGTTTAAATCAGTTTCGATGCACGAGATAATACCGGAACACTCATGCAGTGTCAAAATAAATATTTATTCTGTTAAATTCTTTCACATACAGCATTATTCAAGTCTACGAGGCTTATTAGGAAATGGAATTTTTTAGTCAGAGAAAAAAAAAAAACCCTGTTGTCCTATAGCCAGCTTTGGTAACGGGTTGGGGATCTTCTTCAATCAGAGTGGAACTTCTGGGGTCCAGGCTTCTCTCGAATAATGCTAAAAACCATGACCGCGGCCGCCACCTTTAATTTAAAATGGTATTCTGTGTGTGTTTTAGGTGCTTTCAAAGGAGTTACCATTTTCGTGAATAAACATTGAATTCATTTGATATGCAGTGGCGGATCCTGGAATTTGAAATAGAGGATGCCCAGGGGAGGAACTTTCACAGATAAGTTTACAGTTGAATTTATTCAACCGTGATAAATTACCGTGTAGGCCGTCGCCCGAGACCTCAAAACGGCTTTATTTTTTTTACTTCCGTAGTACACACCGTGGAAACTTGCTTTTATGTTAATTAAGTCACCATTAGTGTTGTGAAAATAAATTTCATTGTTCCCACGTTCCATTCTTGCACATTAACGAAAAAAAGCTAAAAACCACAAAAATATCAATTTTTCGGTTGCTATGGAGGTTTTCCCTTTGCAACGGTGCATTTAATCCACTAATACTACCATGAGTGTACATTTCTTTTCTCAAAAATATACACAGTTGTATTAAACTACTGTATTCATGTAGAGTCTGAACACGTCAAATATATTAATACTTAATGCATAATAATGAGAAATGTGAAACATGTATGGATTACGCTATTTTCGTTGCTAAGGGCCCCCTTTCCTTAATAACGGCCTTTTATGGTCTAAAGTATTAGGATTTATGAGCAAATTAGGCATCCCATGACTAATTTTCGAAACAGAACATAATAATAAGAGTTATAATACAATATGTCTTTAAAAACAGCTTTCTTGCAAAAGTCACATTTTCTTGGTATGGTATCTATTGCGAATAATGAAATCTCAGATTCACTATTAAATTGCAATGATAAATTATATATACAGTACTATATGAAACTTAATACAGCTAATATTCAACCGGATATAATAATAATAATAAATAATAATAATAACTTGGTATTATTATAATTATTATTAATATTATTTCCGTAAGTTTAATTTAAACGGCTAATATTCAACAGGATAATAATACTGTAATAATGATAATACAGTACTATAAAAATTCATACGGCCAATATTCAACAGGATAATAATAAAAATACGGAACACATTACGTTCTCTTCTCATGGCCCCACACACTTTGGGACCCATATGTGCGATAGTCAGGGTAAACTCTGGATCCGCGCTGGTGGAATTACTATAAAATAAGAATGCACTGACCTACGCAGGGTGGGGGCTCATACAGTATATCGCGCAATGGTTCTCCACATCACCCTCGCTATTACCGTTGCAGCTATAGTTCGAGTCTTACTAACATCACGTTAGTTTCCCTGTATTTTTTTGGTACTTGATTTTTTTTTATCAGCTTTTGGCGTTAGCAGAAATAGCCGTTGTTTTTGTTCGAATTTATTTTTCATTTTCTATCCCGTTTTCCTATGTTTTTTATATTTGTTTTAATTATTTTTTCCCAATGCGGGAATAGACAAAATATCCCGCGCTTTCAAAAATAATTTTATTTACAAAATTTGTATTATACATACTCTACTGCGACACGTATCAAACGTATTGAAAAAAATAATAAAAATGACATCTAGCGAACTCTTGCATGTAACGCAATCTGTGTAAGTCTAAACTAATTCATCCATATGGCTATCAGTTTTAGTAGTAGATGATCTTATCCGTCTATTGTTTCACCACGGAGGCATTATTGAGTTTCACTGTTTATATCGATTACCGTACCTATTAGCATAGAGAAAATATTTTCTCTATGCTATGAGTACGTTGCGAATTTTGACTGATACTTAATTAAAAAAACATGAAGCTATAAAAGAATGTAAAATTAGATTTAATGCAACTTTCCCTGGTGGAGGACTAGCCGTATCTACCTTACCTTACCTTCTGTTCTATCCTATAAATGTTTATTGTGAAGTTAACTTTAAGTACAAAAGGTCACTTACTATATATATTCAAACTTAATTTTAATGGTATAATAATTATAATATACAATTTCTGTTGTCTTGTGAATAGTTACGTTGCATTTATCAGGACATACATACAATTTAGAATAGATTTACCCATGACACTTTATCGTTGGCAATTTCTTTAAGATACATTATATCCTCATAACTATGGCAGAGATGTATTTTTCTTCAGTCCATCTGTAATTGAATAAAAATAAATACATAGGCATACTGCATGCACAACCGGAAACCTGCACGGGTATGGGGAGTTGAGAATATTCATTATTTCTTTATTTATTTTATTTTATTTTGCCCAACAGCGTAAACGTCAACAAGAGGGAGCATAAATACAATAAAACATTTAATCGCTAGGAACATTAAACAAATATTTGATAACAGTACAATAAATATTCATGATTAAAACAACTTACAATAATTACAATATAGAAGGAGCAATGACTTATAAGTCCTTGGAAGGAGCACTGAAATAAAAATTCAAATAATTAAAACAATTCCGCGGAGGTCCTAAGTGTATGGTCAGATGACGTTCAATTGCATTGGTGCTGTTAATGTAAAGCGTGTAAGCCTTCATCATCTCTTTAATCTGTTTTAAGACAACAAAAGAGAAAAAAGGCCATGGTAGGCCTACAAGGTCTCGGACTATTATGTAAACTTCAACATTTCAATGCAGAACATTCAGTCAACAAACATTCGAATGCCGTAAGCAAATATAAGTTACCATTGAACATGGGAAACAGATAGTTTAAGTGATATTAATCGGCTTCATAATGGGCAGATGGACGTTATCCGAACCTTATGCTGTATCACCAACATTTCAATATGGTAAATTAGTTCACAAATTGTTAAGAAGATATCGGCACCAGCTGTTAAAGGTATTTATGCATTTTTATTATTTACCCACTCTGCACTGTTTTCTCTGGCCTATAAATTAATGAAAGTTGCTGTCTCCAATATGTGGCATCCTAGTTACCTTCTATAGGGGAATTCAAGAGCAAAGCAAAAAAATAATGATGATGAAATATTGCATCATAGTATCATGTATCAGTAATAATAGCAATAATAGAATAAATTTGATAATTATTTAAAACAATATATAACATATCAAAGTAGAGCTGCTTTGTTAAACATTGTTGAATTAAATGACAGCGCATCAGACAAATGGCTCTTTAGAATTTGTGGCTATTTATTGAAGGGCTACCAAACTACATCGAGGGAAATATGTATTGCAAAACTACAGTCTATCGGTCAGGTTACACATGGCGCATTCAAGTAAGAGTATTGATTATATATATATATAATCATTGCAATTTGAGTGGATATTAAAATTAATTTAGGCATATTTGACATTTCATTAGTTATGCTCAATGCATGCAAATCCACTTCGATCCTTTTTCAAATCGTCTTCAACACCAATGCCATATTTTTCCATGAATGTTCGTTTATAATCTCGGGTTTTCTCGTGCAAACTGAGAACATTCTGCGGCGACATTATTAACACAGAAGTTATTTAGTCAGAAATTACGTTGTAAATATTGCTCTACAAAAAATTGTTAAACTACAACGTTAATTACATAAAATACGGCGAATATCTACTGTTAGGATTTTGCATTTAACTTTGTTAAGAATTTGAACAGATCATCCTTAAAGATCATAATTTTGAAGTTGTAATCCAAGACGACGATAATAAGTTTTATTGGGTTCATAAACGTTCCGTTGGTTAAAGAAATTATTGGTCCCAAAAGACGAGGATGTAGCCTGGTGTAGAGGGGTTGTAGAAGTTTCTCAACATGCACAATTCCACATGAATGTCTCATAAAGTATACCTATACAAGCCCGTAGGCAGATTTTTTTGAAGAGGGGTGGGTTCTAATTTTTCACAAAACGGCACTTTGAGTCCTTACCCACATCATCCCCACCATGACTTTTTGAGGGTCGTCGGCGGATCGATCTGGGTCTCCAAAAAAAAAAAAAATTATATAGAAAGGCTTTGTGAAGAAAATCAAATACTTTAAAAATCAGAAGATTCCCATAAAGACACCAAAACAAAGCATTTTTTAAATAAAATAATTTGATAAAATTCTGGCTATTGTCTTCAATTTGCGCCGGCAGTGTACTATCTCAGTTACACCGCCCTTTGTTTAATAGTGTTTGTGTTTCAAAATATACATAAATATTTGTTTTGGTCTTGTAATAAAGTTTTAGACATCTTACAGTGCTGTGTCACTCATTCACATCCTCAGCTCCTTATTTGTCTGCTATTGAGGGACATTTACGCCTTAGTGCCTACTAAATTAGCGTGCATTTGTAATCAAAAACATGACAAAGGTGCTAGCAACCAATGTCAGAATTAACACGGTCAGATTAAACCGATGGAAATCAACAAATCATGAAAATAAAATTGAAAAGCTGCTTTGGGTAATGATTTTCTTTAATAAGTATGTTTATCAAATCATATTGTTGTTACGAGACACTACGGTACAGTACTTCGATACTGTATAGAGTAGAGCCTCTATAGTTAAGGGGACACCTTCGGTATAATTTTTTAAAAATTACAACATTTTATTTTCATTGACTTAAAAAAATTAGTTACAGTAGAACAAATTTATATTAAATTTTCAATGCAAAAATTCATTTACCGGTATATGAAATCAGCAACACAGTATAAAATTTTCGAGCGTCTAGAAAACATAAATTTCGAAGGGGAATGCCCCGGACCAATCCCACCCGTCGTGAGAAGCTATGGGAAAAATTCTGCGTCCTAAGGAGTAAAAGGTTCCCGACCGTAGATTTAAAAACATTAATTGTCAATTAATCATTTAATAACAGTACATGTATCTATATAAGATTAAAAGGTTATTAGGCTAATTGGCTAAGTTTAAAGCCACCTAGAACTGGCGTAAGCCATGTCTAACACGGTAAGCAATATATTTTGCTGTAGGCCCTCCGTTTCATATAGTAAACAATAATGAGAAACAAAACTTGTTCGTTGCTATTTTTTTTACCTGACTTGAAGCTGATTAAGCGTGTGACACACTGTTGCTAGGCACCAATTCAAGTCTATGAACTCTATTTATTGACCGCATCGGTATGTATGCCTTCTTTATTTGTGTTGCCTAAAGCAGTGAAAGAAGAATTGCGTACCTGTGTACGATGTGTAGTATGTTTGTATACTATATTATATTTAGTAACTACGCAGTGTCATTCACCTGATCACCGAGTAAACCTTCTCAACATTGCCATCGACAAGATACCAGTAACCTTTATGCCTACCTAACAGTTGACGAACATTATAAGCGTTATATTTCATCCATCAGTTGAAATTGGTTGACTGTCAGAGAAACACTGATTGACGGATTTGAAGGAAGTGCCAACATTAAACAATCAGAAAATATAAACACAGGTAGGCATAAGTTGTATTTGTACATGTACACTGTAGTTAAAGTATTGATTGTTAATGTTAAGATTCTTATCTCCTTTTTCTTTTGTGTATTTTGTAAGACCGCAGCACTGACTGTGAGTGCCATCGATACAAAGGTGAAGTGTCACAAATAAATAAATAACTGTATTCTTCTTCGCTTCAACAACAAAATAGTAGGCCTAGGGCCTACTGTAATCTCTTAAGCTTTCAGAAAGTCTTTATTCAGGATCCATGAATGTGAAATTTAAGCATGTCCAATGCATCTTCGCTCATCGCCTTTATTTTCTCCATGATGTCCATTAGTAGACTACTAACTGGGTATACTGGGTATACCTACTGATAGACCTATACGGGTAATAGCAGAAAAGAGGTGTGTTTGCTAGAAAAGGGAGGTTTTTCCGAACCATAAACACCCCCCCCCCCTCACCCTGGGTAAGGGGTTACAGTGAAATCACTTGGGATTCAAACTAAGTACAAAAAAATATTAATCATTTTTACTCTGGATGGACAAAAACTGAATTTTTAATCAGTGATTTTACTGCTTTAACCTGTGGTCCCCTTGGGTATCCACAGTGATGGAAAACGAACTGGAAAGTATAGAACATTTTCTATTTCCATCAGATTTTTTATGATATCTGGAAATCATCAGCCAATTACAGCACAGAACGATAGATCACTGGAAATGATAGGGACCTGCAGAGGAATCCTGTATCAGTAACCTATACCCTTATTTAGATTGTCCCTAAAATTTCTATCAGTTGACAAGTTATAGATAAAAAATGTAATAGTGTGGCTATGGAATATCAAGTGTTTACATACTCCAGTCAAAATGAAAACAGAACCAAAATTTCTGAATTTGACCGTGTGACGCCAGGCGGAGGGCATAGACACACGTTCCCACAGGGAACCCATGCATTGTTATCCGCTCTGGTGTTATAATTTTCCGATGCGTTCAACAGTTTCACGTATGTCTGGATGGGCGGGACACTGACATAGTTTGAGACATATATATATATAATAAACGAAATATGTGTATGTGTCAAATTATCAAAGTATCTGGTGATTGTTTTATAAGCCTGTTGTAAGCATCGATACTAGTTTTCATAGGCCTACTTATAAACGCTGCCTTTTATAGTGGGTTGCTATCACCATGAGACTATTTTCATGCCGGGTGAAAGTTTGAACCTGGTGTAAATGGAATGCAGACTTACCAAATTACTTCAAAATACAATTCAAGCGCAGGGCAGGAGGTCTACACTTCAGGCCTACCATGGGAGGTGTGCGGAGTCAAGATTTCGACAAGAAGAGGCACATTGGATCGCATGGCCGTTTTGGAGAATTCATGCCCTAGCACTTTCTTTATGTCCGTTAATTATATAATTTATTTTTTCCTTGTGATTTATGATCTTTATTTAGCAGAACATCAATAGTATGACCCTTATTTAAACGGCGTTCTGCGCTCGATACCTCTCATTCACAACGACCGCATTAACATTGAATAGCTGGTTCAAATTAAGACCGAATTTATCCCTACTGTAGACTTATAATCACATTTTAAAAATTATTCCATTCCATTCCATATTTGGAGCGACTGTCGAGCTGACATTTCTTCAGGAATTTTATCCATTATCCACGTTAATGTTAACACCCATAAATCCCTTGTTCCTAATAGGCAATTTAATTTGGCCCCTGAAGAAAAAACAAAATAATGAAAAAATAATTTATAAAACATAATAAAAGTTGGATGAAGAATACATTTTCAATAAAGTAAAGACAAAAACGCAACTCTTGGGTAATGTGCATGGAATGGTTTGAAAAATGAGCAAGATGATATGTAGGCCATAAACAGAATAGGTAAATAGCGCCAAAAATCGATCACTGGGTACTTTCTGTGGTCCTATTCTTCACTGTATGCTTCAAACAAGCCAAACGTGCGTTACGATTTAGGGGTTCTCTACTCAGATCTAAAATTAAACCCTGAACTATACTCCCAAGATGGTATTCTTATTAGTTCTGCTAAATTCAACATAGCAGCCCAGAGGAAGTAAACACTTTATCATAAACATGTTAAAATTTTAGTGACTGCTGAGTCCTGATGCCTGATTTATGGCCCATAAGCCCATTGTTTAATCATAGTATAGAGGTAAAAACTAAATTTATGTTATTTGCATGCAATACGTCTATTGCCTACTTAATTTACATGATTATAAACAACAGTGAACCAACAAAAATACATTTCTATTGTCCTACAAATAATTCAAGTCATACAGGACTATATTATGCGCCAAGTCCTGTCTCTATGTTTTGTTCCATAGCCGTTGGAAGCACTTTGCAAGTGGTCCGGCCAATAAGAGTGGGCGTGGGTGGGTGATGGGGTGTAACACATTTTTTTTTCACCATGTTGAAAAAATGGCTCCTCAGCCGGGAAATACCATATGCATAATTTTAGAAAAATTAATGTCTTCACTTTTAATTTAAGGATTAAAATTTTTTAATTAGAAGTAGGCCTAATTAAAATTTTATAATAGTTATTTATTATTTTATATGATACCCCTGAACATTTTCAAAATACTTCTTGAAATTAAGGATTGTCAATAAAGTTGAATTGTACATGGCAATACAAAAACAATACTCATTGT
>NW_022723260.1:366454-382312 GCF_011630105.1 Anneissia japonica
TGTGATACAAACATTATTAATAAATCCACATAATATAGTAATGTTGCCTATATTCATTACAATAAGTACAGTTTTCCCTCCAATAAAAGATCCCTCCAATTAAAGACAGCCTCCAATTAACGAAAATATTCCTGCGCCTCCGATATTTCGTCAAATTAGAGACAATGGTTTTGGTAGCTCCACCACTAAATAAACAGTGATCTTAATGCATTTTTGTTCTACAATAATTGTGTTATATATAACTTACACGTAGGTATATTAGCAAAGGAACTGTTTTGTGTATAGCGTTTTGTATATTGAATGACGATAATGTTAGTGGCAATGTTAGTAATATTTTAATGGAAAGACAGGTTGACGTCTGGCTACCAAGAAATGTTAAGAATAAATAAGGGCATGCAGTTACTGTACAACCATTTAAAAACATTTAATGTATTATTTTTTTAATTTCCATCTAAATAGAGAAATCTGAAGACCACATTTAGTACCCAAAAGTTTCAAGTATCCCGTAGAGTGTCGGAATGGAGTCTCCTGGAAACTGGCAGGAAGAACTCCTGCATTCTGGCCGACGTGCAAGAGCATGAATCTCCCGAAATAAACCATCTCCCGCAAATTCATGATGATATTTGCATGCTTTAACAAGTTTTTATACTGAAATATCAATTGTCTGCGCAGCAGTTAGGACCAATATCATTAATAGTTATCACCATCATCATTTAAACAAATCTCCCGGATGTGGCTTCTTCCAAATTGGGACCCCAGTTGAGTGCCTTTTAATTCTTAACTATAAGGATTCTATTAGACACCACTAGACCACTATGGTTTTGGAAGACCAAACTGAAAATTTCTACTACTTTAAAATGTATAAAATTGGTTTTAGTTTTTTACGCACTACAGACATCAAAATATACATCAATAGCCGACGTTTTGTGTACAGTGCTCCGTATTGAATGCCATTAGTTTTAGTAAGACATGAAATTGTATTTTTCGAATTAAATGAGCGCAAGACTACTACGACTGTGACATGCAGTAATCCATTCTAAAACACTTGGAAGAAAAAATTCAACCGTAATGCATAAGCATTTAAAATAAATATTTAATGATGATGATATACTTAAGATGATGTTTTGTCTATCAGTGCTCTATATTGAATGGACGGTGCTGTTAATAATGGTTAGGTAGAACGAGCACAGGACTTGACTACCGGGGAATAGTTTTAGCATTAATAATAATAATAACAGCTTACAGTAACTGTAGGCCCTACATCCATTCTAACTATCTTACATTTATTGGCTATATCATTTCTTAATTCCCCTTTAAATAGAGATAGTTAAAGACTACTTTTAAAGCCGGTGTTTAATTATAGGGATTCAAAGTAGAGACCAAAGCTGCTAAAGGCCACTAAAACCCTGGTCCCAAAAAGGAGTTTTTAATTTGTGGTATGGAGAGGGTGACCTGTGATAGGATTGAGAAAAAGTGGTCCGGCCAAAGCAGGTGCGGCCGGTGCGGTTCCGACGGCCCTGTGTCCTGATCATTGTGTTTCGTTAATAGCCTTCTTTTCAAGTCATACAGTGTTAGAATCACCCCGACTTTTGTGCCACCAAGTTCCACCTTTGTATATTTTTCTGTCCATTGTGATTCGTTGATAGCATTCTTTACTTCACAGGGGTAATACAAATTTGGTGTATTAACAGACGGTGCTTATAAAACCGAAAGGTCCACTGATTAATCTCAGATAAGATAGTATAATACATACTCCAAGTATCGAAATGCACGTCATCGTGTCGGGATTCAATATTTCGACATTAATTATGTCATCATTAGGAATGATGTGCTTATAAAAAGTATACATTTCGCTAGTTCTACATGACGGTAATGTGTACTTGCAGAAATCTTGTTGCATTTTTACGTCCACACAAACATTTTGGGTCATGACCGCTAGTGTAGGCATAGTAAAATTTAAAAGTAGGCCTCTATAATTTAAAACAAAAAAACAAAAACAAAAAAAAAAAAAACACTTTAAAATAAACCTATCTTAGGGGCGGGATTTATCAAACTAGAAATCAGCTTAAATTCATCCTAAATCCATGTATTTATTTATTTATTTTGCTTAAGTCAAATTTATCAATATTGCTTGCGGTATCTTATAAATTATTAAAAAGTCGATTGTACGCATCAGCCATCGAGACGATTTTTAAGCAAAAATTTTGCTCAAATGGTTTGATAAATCAGCTTAAGATATTTGCTTAGGGACATCTTAACTTTTTGACTTAAGACATTTGCTAAGCTGAGATTGATAAATCCCGGGCCAGGGCCCTAAAATGTCAATTCTTGGTATCTGGTACGGGGCGATGTTTGGGACATTGGTATTTGCCTAGTAAAAAGTGAATCAGCTATGTTTCAATCTAAGTCTATAATGCCTCCTTTATGATTTCTTCATTAGAATTTAAATGTTTTAACATTTTTTGGTATTTCGCATGATTTTACCACTCAGTAATCGTGTTTTTTGTTCGTGTAATGTATTTTTCAGTATATTACTGGGCGTTTCCATTTAATGCACAATGAGTCGGACGTTTTGACATATTATGCGTCTTTGTATTATTTCTTTATTTTGTTTGTATTTGTGACATACTTTTATGTTTTTATTGATACATTAAGGTAAATAACAAAACATTGTTTTGCATTGTGTTCATCAATACAGTGAAATTTGCAGCAATGGGTTGCAAAAACTCTAAAGCAGTGAGTCCGGATGCAGTAAGGAAGAAAAGAATGAAAGCTAAATTCAGTGATGAAGATTTCAACGACCCAATGTTCTTCGTGGGTCAGGTAGTACCCGATGAGTACCAAGGCTCGGACGTAAAGCTACTGAATAAGTTCTCGGACGCCTCGCGGAGTTCATTACGCTCCGACGCTGGAGAATCCGACGCAAGTTGGTTTAGCGATAACAGTTCTATCATGAATATTGAATACTGCGACTATGTATATCCTTTCGAGAATATTGTGTTTGAAGGCGGTGGAAATAAAGGCATTGCTTATGCTGGTGCCATTAAGGTTAGTAAGCAGTATGGTTTAAATTATGTATAATGTATATATATATATATATATATGTATATATATATATATGTATGCATACATGATGCATCTATGTATATAGGTCTATATTTTGTTGTTTGGGTATCTGTCCATCAGTTATTCATTTATAAGGTGGTGACGTCATTTGAGGAAAAAAGGAAAAACCAGATGTATGATGTATCCTAATTTAAAAATTGAAATATAGATTATTATTTTTAATATATTTTATTATAGTTTGGAAAAATTCTGGATCCGTCCCTGTTCCAATGTCTGAGATTGGCCTACATCCACCAAGCACAATTTCTTAGCAAAATCTGAGACGCAAAAAATATGTAATGTTTCTTAAATCATATGTTTTTCTATAGATGCTCGCTGTGGTGTTTTTAGTTTACTACCGAATCTTAGGCGTTATTATGGATGGCATCCGGGTAAAAGATTATTCAATTGGTTCGGGGATCAACTTTACCAAATGACACAGAACAGAGACATTACGTTCTTGGAGGTACTGTAAACTTTATTCACAATCCACGAAACTAACGCAGTATTCAATAAATATGTAGGCCTATAAGTGTTGTATTAGTTGCTCTTGAATGATAATTGTTGTTTTACTTCCTAAGCTTTACACCAAGTACAAGAAGGAGCTATGCATTGTCGTCACCAATATCAATCAAATGGATGCGGAATATTGTCACGTGAAAACAACTCCTAATCTTCCTATCAGAATCGCTGTTAGAATGTCAATGGCAATACCTGGTAGGTTGCTATTTTACACTATTCATTATTATTAATATTATTATTATTATTATTATTATTATTATTATTATTATTATTATTATTATTGTTGTTGTTGTTATTGTTATTGTTATTATTATTATTATTATTATTATTATCATTATCATTATTATTATTATCATTATTATTATTATTATTATTATCATTATCATTATCATTATTATTATTATCATTATTATTATTATCATCATCATCATCATTATCATTAAAATTATCATTATTATTATTATTATTATTATTATTATTATTATTAATATTATTTATCTAATAATTATCGTCTATATCCCCTGTGAGTAAAAACTGTCAAAATAAATATCTCGATATGCTTGTTTGATTATGAAGATTCGTCCTCTTCTTACAGTCAATCGAATTTGTATGCTCACAGTAAAATGGCAAACGCCCATATAAATAATATAAACATTCTACTTTATTCATTCTAGTAAGCCTAAAAAACACACAAGTCTATTGATACGAAGCGTTTGTCCATGAGACTTACTTAATATTAATTAAATTGGCCTCTAAATATAATAAGCTTTACTGTTTTAACCAATCACATCAAAACATAATTGTTACTAATAATTTACCAATGAGATAATAGTATAATCAATTTAAATAAAAAGTGGTTTAACGATTTGATGATGAATGTGATTTATAGTACAGTATTCACAAATTTGGTAAATAGTGAGATTGCGCGGAACAGCAACTAATGGATGCTGAAAGCGGGCGTGGCGGATAACCCCACTATCAGGACAGTTGAAATCCATGAATGCAAAAAGTCGCAGGGCCATTTCTCACCAAATTGCACCGGTACTTTTCTTTTCACTCTTTGTCTCACCGGGCTGTACACCCTCATATTCGATTCGTATTTCTCCATAGACATCTGGGTTTTAGTTTTAGTTACTTTTAGTAAAACAGTTTTCATCGTCCATACCTCCCTGTGGTCCGACCCTGGAGGTATATTCTACTTCCAATCATCACGATACGTGATGACACAAAGGTAGAACATACATACAGCCATCATAAACCAGCCCAGCGTCTTTTCTTGACATTCGGTAGCGTTTGCTCAATGCCTATTATAATCCATCAACGGTTGGGTAGTGAAGGCTCTGTGATAGCACACATTTACGACAATTCTGTGTCCTTTACTAGCCATGATTTAAATGCAAAAGTTAATCATTTTCATTATTCTTATGATGGACCAGCGTCATGTTCAAACGTGTTTTTTGGTCATAAGTGTGTACCAACTCCCTGGTTGAATTGATAAATGACATGAAATGAAATTTGCATAGCGCCCATTTGGCGATATTAATTTATATCAAAATCCAAATAAATGTGTTTTTTGCATTGGAAGCTCTCGATACAATCGTTAAAAATTGTATGCACTATGTATGCAGTATTGTATGCCAGTGTTATTACGGTATACGGTATCGTTATTTACAATCCCGTTACTAAAACGAGGCCGTGGTATTCGTTACGAATCTCTTCAGTTTCTTCAATGTTACTTGAATTTGCCCCACCAGGCTGTTCACCCTCCATATCGTTATAGGTGTCGTAATTACCTTTAAGGGTATGCTCAGCCGACAGTGCAACACCTGCCGTAGGATCGCATGGTTTAGGAGGCCTATTACGAAGAGGCCGAGGTACTTGATAATGCGGTTCGTCGTCCCATGGTGTGTCATTTGCAGGACTACCATGTGCCGGGTTCATAGTAACATAATCTCGACACCTGGGTTTGAGAAACATTCCGTTGATAACTTTTGGTTCATTGTCAGAAAAATCAATGTCTTCATCAAGGGATTCGTCATCGTTCTTCGTTTCGGTCATCACATCACTGTTTTCTGGAGCGAAAAACGTTTGAACACCTTGTCTCTGTTTCTCATCAATAAAGCGAATGCTTGCCATGTTTTTTTCTAGTCCAAGATGCCTGTTCTTGTTTCCACTTATAAATCCATAAACAGAGGCTCTGAAGCTAGTTGTACGCGAATCTTTTTTTGACCTTCGTTCTGTTCGTATCGTTGAATCATATCTAACACGATAGTTCTTGTCAGAAGGGTGCTTGGTCCTGCAACAAGTCTTTTTCTTGCAAATTAAACAAAACAACAAGAATACGAAAATGATTAGGCCTACAAACACTGATACGCCTATAATGATAAACTGAATCATGCCTAGCGAATTGTCCTCAGTAGGCCTATCACCTTCCATAAATCGTAGGTCTAGATCTACTGTCGTCAATATTTCCTCTGCATGAAATGTAGAATATGGGTCTACGGTCGTCATGTCTGCTGTATGAAAAGTATATGTAGTCACCATCGTGGTAGCCATCATTTTAATTCAGTTTTTCATTATCCTTACATAAGCAATATAGTATAAGTATAGTTCTATATTCCAGTGTGATGTTTAAAACTCTTTTGGCGATAACTAAGTAGTATTTTGTGTAGTAGAATAGAACATAGGCCTACGTCTGATGAAAATGCGAGTAGAAATTAATAGGTGGGATCTACAGGAAGTTGTAAAATAGCTACGATCTTGTCCGCCGTTCTAGTCTTTATGAACCTCTTCAATTCTAAATGAAACTCGTTGGCGTTACCATTAGTGGTTTTATTATGCACAATTGCAATCTCGGTTTAGACCTTTAACGATGACAAATCTAAACAATAACGTATTGGAGTTCTTAGAACTATCTTACGTATTTCCTGTTTATATATTGTTTTAATTATAGAATTGTAACGTAATTTCCTTTCTAACCAATAACATTTTTCTTGGAAAAAAAGTGCATCAAGACTTTGTTTATGCGCTATTGCAACTTATATAGCCTATAATACATCACATTAGCGATATGATCAAGGTTTTAATTAAGTTTAAGCTTTTATTTTTCTTGGTTTGTTTTTATAAAATTCGATAATCGAAAACAAGAACAAAAAAGTTTAGACTCATTCAACACTATGAGGATAAGCCTGAGCAATTGCCATATTAATATAATACCAGATGGGCGGTAATTTGAGGCATCACAGTAGATCATATAGGCCTATATAAATAATATATTGTGTATTTAGAAATCTCTTAATGTGCTATAAAAAAAAAAATCTATCTGTTATTGGTATATCCTTTTCATAACACATCTAAATATATTCTTTTCATTTGATTGCTGGATTTCGTATCACGTGACACTGTTTTTTTCACCATTTCGTATACTCATCATGAAAATTTAGTTCCATCCGTGCGTTTTTTGTTCCATGCGTTTCGTCCCATTGCAATGTTGTCACTTGAAAGAAGATGGACTGTTCCATTCTTAAGAAAGGTAGTTGTTTTGAGTTAAAACTTGTACTGACTGGAAGAAAAGTGGGCCTAAATTAATTTCTTATAAAATATCAAATGACAAGGATCTATTTTATATGTATTATAATACGAATAATTTATATGTTTTGTATTCGTGCAATTGGAAAAATATTTGAAAGATTGAGTGTTCCATTCAACAAGGCAATATTTTAACATATGAAAATATTCTTCCCATTGCACTCATAAACATTCATTATTGTATAACAATGTAACTATATAATGTGGATTAAATATATTTTTCATAGGTTTGTTTGGCTGCGTGAAATACTTCAACTATGGAACCACAGATATATATGTAGATGGTGGACTACTTTGCAACTATCCTATACACTGTTTTGACGGTAATGTAAATCAATAATGCTATGGCCTAATTACATTACATAAATAATTATTACTTAACAAAAATACAACAATATAACTAAAAATGATTGATTGGATAACAATACAGTAGAACTCCTCCTTTGGGACACCCCTATTCAGGGGACCCTATTAAGGGGACACTTTTCCGTGAAACGAGGAGCAATATATCTTTTAAGACTACGGCCAACCCTTATTAAGGTCACCCCTATTAAGGGTACGGGGACACTTTCTGAGTGTGCCAAATTGTCAAATTACCCCTATTAAGGGGACACTTTATTTTTTTCATTGTATCACAACAATTACAGCAGTTTCAAAATGAGACAAATTCATTTAATTTTGTATTTTGACACATTTTAAGCAATAGACCAGAATATTCTCCCCTGAATCCTTAGAGTTAATATCGGTATAGGCCTACTGCATGTGTTCCTACTTCGTGCCAATCTTATCAATTTTGACCCTTAACCATAAGGATTTCTTTTTCTTCGTTTTCGTGTACTTTCATATAGCATTCTAATCCATACCATAACTTGCACCCTTAATTCAAAGCCGTTACTCTATTCATGCTACATTCATCCAATAGAAAGCTCAATATTTAAAAAAAAATAATAAAGAATATTTGGTCAGTAATATTGCATCATGAATTGGGAACACATTTTAATGACATTTCTGCTGATTCCATATTATAAATGAATTGTATTTGCATTGCAAATTATTCCTACAAAGTTCTATTGTAAACTATTATATGTCAATAAAAATATAATTATAAAGAATGTATGTCATCGTTATTATGAAAACATGTCAAACACCCCTATTAAGGGGACAATTTTAAGTTTTTGGTTAGTGTCCCCTAAATAAGGGTACCCCTATTCAGGGGACATCCCTATTAAGGGGACACTTTTTTGGTCCCGAAGGTGTCCCCTTAATAGGGGTTCTATTGTATAATAGTACTGGTGATAAGAAAAATAATGCTGGGCTAATTTGATGGTGGCGAGGATATTGATAATCTGTTGATGGAGATAATGATTGATGAATATTATGATTAATGAATATGATGCTGATGCGAATCATATTTTTTAGTATTTGTTAGGGATTTCTTTTCATATTTTTAAATGTATATATCGTCTGCTGATTTTTTTCCTTTTTCTTTCAAAGCTTCTCGAGTAAATATTGGAAATGGATACGGGCGCTATACAATTCTTAAAATATTATGATGATTAATGGTCATCAGATTACTGTATTTAATATGGAATGGTTCGACAATATGAATGTAGGCATGCAAAGCAGAAGAAACCTCAATTTGAACGGAAGTGGCAGAAGTCGAAGTTTAACGTCGATCTCGTCTGCTAAGTTTGAAGAATGTGGTACTAACCAGAAACTCCTATACAGGGTTGCCAATAAGCTCCTTGGAAGAGGCAAATTTAAAGTGTTTCCATCTCATACCAGTAATATTCAGCTTGCTATTGACTTCAATGCCTTTATCAATAAAATCAAGCAGCTTCGTCATAACATCCTACTCTGTGAAGCCTGTTGCCAATCTAACACTGACGTAGATTTATCCCGCTCTCTAACACCCCGTATTAATCCTGACAATAGCTGACGGATTTGAGCAGTTTGAAATTGTTACTAATCTCGAAGTGGAGAAAGTTATCAGATCTTTGACTCCCAAGTCTTGTGATCTAGATCCATTTCCCATAAGATTCTTGTTAACATTTCGCACTTTGTTCCACTATATCGGACACTTACTAACTCTTATTTTTTGTCATGAACTGTTCCCGATGATTTGAAATTAGGAATTATTACCCCTATCTTGAAAAAAAACCCTCTTTTGATTCAAATTTGTTGTCTGACTACAGACCTATCACAAATATCTCATTTGTGTCTAAGTTCATAGTAAGAGTTGTTGCATCATTACTGGTTAAATTTCTTGACGATAACCAATTGTTTGATCCATATCAGTCAGCTTACAGGAAAGCACAGCACTGAGTCAGCTATTCTAAAAGTACATAACGACATCTTACAGGAGACAAAGGCTGCTGTGCCTTATCTGTATATCTCGATTTATCAGCCGCGTTCGACACCATCGATCATGTCATACTTCTTAATCGCCTTTCAGAAATAGGTATATCTGGAACAGTTCTTGCCTGTTTTCGCTCTTACTTAACTTCTAGACATCAAATGGTGCGAGTTAAGTCTGTCGTCTCTAATGCAGTTGCTGTTAATTGTGGAGTTCCTCAGAGATCTACTAGGTCCAATACTGTTCCTCATCTACATCGAACCTCTCGGTAATATCATCAGACAACATTCAATTAATTATCACATCTAAGCTGATGATACACAACTGTACGTCACGTTTCCATCCGAGCTTGCTGGAAATGCTGTTAAACGAATCGGAGGCATGTGCAAATGATGTCCAATCATGGCTGTCTTTGAACATGCTTTGTTACAACATCAACAAGACAAAAGTTGTATACATCAAGCCTAAATTTCGTGCCAACTTGCCCATTATACAGTCAGAATTAGCAACTCTATTGTTACTCCATCGTCAGAGGTTCGCAATGTTGGTATTACACACGATTCCACCTTGTCATTGAAGAAACGTGTCCTTAATATATGCGGAACGGTTTCTTATCAAATCGCAGCATCAAACATGTCTGGCGTTACTTAAATAAAGATGCCACCGCAAAAGTGATCCATGCACTTGTCGCATCAAAACTCGTCTAAATGGAGTTCTTTACCTAATTTTGTAACTAGGAAACTACAACTCTAGCTTAATGTCGCTGCTCGTCTTGTTTGTGGTACACCTAGATCCCAACACATCACTCCTACACTTAGTCTTCTCCACTGGCTACCCATCAAACAGCGCATCGCGTTCAAGATTTTACTTTTTGTTTATAAATCTCCCCATCTTTCCACACCTAAGTATATGTCTGATCTTGTTCAATTACGTTCGGCTACATGTTCACGCACTCTGAGATCCACAACCAGCTCATCTATACTCTACTGTCCACACTGCCGTTTAAAATCTTTTGGCAAGCATTCATTTAGAGTCGTGGCCCCGAAGCTTTGGAACGCATTACCTGACACTGTTCGCGAGCCTCCATCTATTTCCGTGTTTAAGAAGAGGCTTAAGACCCCCCTGTTTTGCTCTTTTTAATCTGTTTTCCTTTCCTGCCCTTTCTTTTTGGATAAGACAGTCAGATGCCAGTGTCACAGAGCTCCTGTGAATCATGTTCCAGCGAGCCCTTCATTGACCTTAAAGTGCTGGAGAACAGAGCAGAGACACTGGTTCCTTCTGCTGTCTGTTCTTTGTCTCTGTGGTTGTTTGCTTTTGTTAGTCTTAGGATATTTCTCGGGGTTTTTTTCTGCTTCCAAGACTTTGCATTTCAAGCGCATAAAAACTATTGTAATATGCGTTTAATACGGTAAATATACAGCCATTACCATTACCATGATTGCGAGAATGATTATTGATTTTAATATAACTATACTATAGGAAATATATACAACATTATTGACGATATAACTCCGCAAATGATATACGAATTCATATCTGTAATATGGAAATAATAATTATGTTCGTGTTTTTTTGTTTTTTTTTTTCATCCAGGCTGGTGGTTATCTCTAAATGAAAACGATAGCTTTCTTCGTCGATTACAACCACTAGAAGATATTAGTCGACTGTGGGATAAAAAAGAACGTTTTGGGACGCCGACAAACAAGACTATCGGGTTACTTTTGGTAATTACAAAGCCACATTATTATGCATTGTGTATTTTAACCAGACGAAATAAAGAAATTCGTACAAAAACGTGGCTGTTGTCGTAATTCGTTTAAGCATATTGTTACATGAAGCTGGGCAGTCACTGCGTCGTACGACGAATCTAACTCTGTTCCCCGTGAGCATAGACGATGCGACGCCGTCTACTAATTTCTATATGCTTAAACGAATAAAGAAATTCGTACAAAAACGTGGCTGTTGTCGTAATTCCTTTAAGCATATTGTTACATGAAGCTGGGCACTCACACTGCGTCGTACGACGAATCTAACTCTGCTCCCCGTGAGCATAGACGATGCGACCCGTCTACTAATTTCAGTGGCAGTCTCAGGGGCGGATCCAGAGATGTCCAAAAGGGGGGCCGAAAGTAGGGCCGATCGAGACAACACTGAAATAGGAGGTCCGGGGGCATGTCCCGCGAAATTTATGTGTTTTAGACGCTCAAAAATAACATTTGAGGTGTTCTGGGCTATCGTTTTTTTCTTTTTCTTTCTTTTTTTTTTACCTCTCAAAATGGGGGCCAGGGCCCCCTAAATCCTGTCTCTTATACACATCTTTATACAGTCAGAATTAGCAACTCTATTGTTACTCCATCGTCAGAGGTTCGCAATGTTGGTATTACACACGATTCCACCTGCGTCGTGGTATTGCGTTCTACACAGAATCGCGTCGGCCGATGACCGCCGGGACGGGCGCAGTGAGTGCCTGGGTTAGATTAAGCATGAACAATGAATAATAGGCCTCTACTATTTAATATACGAACTGTACACTTGCTGTTTAAATATTGCAACCCCGAATAATGATAATATTTCATGTTTTTCATTGGAAGTTGTTGGTTTATCTAGGAATATTTACATGGGGATCAAGTGGGGGAGCTCAATAATTAAGTAAGGGGGAACTAACTGGAAAACTAAGTGTTATGAGAGAATTGTTAACTATACTTGCGCTATTTTATTTTGCCCAGCGAATTTCCAGTAGGGTAGCTAGGAGGACGACTGGAAGCCAAAGCTTGGAGGGGCTGCACCTCCATTCCCCTCCCCCGTAAATATTACCGTACCTCGCTGCAGTTGATACTATATCAGAAAGTAGGTCTATATCTGTGTAACCAAGACACATATTTTTTAAGGTATTTTGTTGACAGTTGTACAGAAAAATACCGTACTTGTGATATGAGCATTGTGCTTGTATGTATTTGTTATTATTTCATTGTTTTCTAAAGTCATATTTCAATTTAGAATTAGTTTCAGTTATGAAAGAGATTTATGAAACCGATTTATGAAACCCACTTTTTCTTTTATTTACCAGTCATTTCCTTAACTTGTGTTTCATACTCAAATGTGTTAAGATTAAAATAATTTCAAACTATACAGTATTAAATTTGATAGTGAACACCATCAGAAGGATGGTATCTTTTTTATTTTCGGTGCTTTCGGTCCCTTCCTAGCTCCCTTCCAAATTATTGACACTCTTCCGAAGGCCCTATTAGATTTAAAGCTACAGTATCCATTTCAATATAAATTGTGTTGTCCATTAATAACCTGCAATAATTTTCCATTTAGTTTGATACAAGACCACCTATATTTGCCATCACAATTTTCAACATAATAAACACAAACTGTTTCTTGGTTAACAAATTTGCTTGCCCAAGCTGCACCACGTTGGTTATATCATGGAGGATACCTCCATGGTTATATCCTAGACCACACTGTAATACTTAATGCCTATCTCCTGATTTCAGTATTGTTCAACTAATTTAATAATGATGAAATGATAATGTACAGTATTGTAATATGATAAGGATAATTATAATGATTTAATGACAATGACATATATATAATATAAATAATTTATTATTCATTATATATCATACAATATACATAGTAGTCCTACTTTATTGTTTTATTATACAACGTTTATATATGCCCTTGTCCCGATTTCTTCTTGTAGTATTCGAGTGACGAGTCGGAGCTTATGGTGTCAAAGCTGAACCAACGCGTAGGACTCACTGATCCACCTGAACGACCCGACACAAAATTATCTAGGTAGCATACCGTAATAATTATACTTTTACCATACACACACACACACACACACACACACACACACACACACACACACATATATATCTGTCTCTTATACACATCTATATATGGCCACTTGAATGTTCTTCGTGGGTCAGGTAGTACCCGATGAGTACCAAGGCTCGGACGTAAAGCTACTGAATAAGTTCTCGGACGCCTCGCGGAGTTCATTACGCTCCGACGCTGGAGAATCCGACGCAAGTTGGTTTAGCGATAACAGTTCTATCATGAATATTGAATACTGCGACTATGTATATCCTTTCGAGAATATTGTGTTTGAAGGCGGTGGAAATAAAGGCATTGCTTATGCTGGTGCCATTAAGGTTAGTAAGCAGTATGGTTTAAATTATGTATAATGTATATATATATATATATATATGTATATATATATATATGTATGCATACATGATGCATCTATGTATATAGGTCTATATTTTGTTGTTTGGGTATCCGTCCATCAGTTATTCATTTATAAGGTGGTGACGTCATTTGAGGAAAAAAGGAAAAACCAGATGTATGATGTGTCACTATTAGGCCTACACTAATAATATTTGAGAATTATAGCGTTTCCTTATTTTTCATCTATTTGTGGTCTTACGTTCAAATCTCAATGAGGTCAGTAGGGTACATTTTTTTCAAAATATTATAATATCATTAAACATAATCATCAAACAAAAAGTAAAAAGTGTTGTAATATAGGCCCTATACAATTATTATATAAGACATAGTGGTTCTTTTAATTGTTTTTCTGACAGGAAGAGGGCTGAGGTGAGAGCCAAGAAATTGAACGCAAGTCGTGAGCACGCTATCATTACTGAAGCAATGTCCATGTTTATGCAGGTTCTGGTAGAAAATAATATCAGTGATGCGCACACTGTATCCAAAGAAGAACTTAAAATCGCCTTTGACAAGGTATGTATAATGTGACCGTCCACTTATACGCGACGTTCTGGTGGCGCTGCTCTGTGTGGTCGACATCGCTGTATATGGGAACGTGTAATCGTTCTTTGATGCACCTGTGCTAGTTTCTCAATTTGATCGTTTAAAGTATTGCTAAATTATATTATATACTTAATTGTGATATTTATTACACCATGAGAAAAAATATATCTCAACTCTACTGCCAACCCCCATGCAGGGGACACCCCTAGACATTTGTTTGGTCCCGAAGGTGTGTAGTAGGCTATATAACATGACACATCTGAAATCTCGTCTCGTTTGTCATTACCACTTTTTACGTACATTATTGTTTGTAGGTCGGAGACAAGTTCACTGAAGCACATGCAAAGCGGCTGTTTGGTAAAAACTACAATGTAAATGACGTTTTCAATAGTTTAGATACAAATCACGATGGGAAGGTAAGATACGGTAAATTTAGAAATCATAATAGGCCTATACGTTTTAATTTTACTTCTATTTGGCAAGTACGACAAAAATAAAAAAGAAAATAATATTATTATCATTATTTTTTCTAATAATATGTAATATAATTGTGTGTAGATTAACTTTCAAGAATTGATGGCGTTTATCGAGAGAAGAGGAATCGGTATACAATCGCACTTCCTCGGGTATGATCGGCGGAATGTGAACAGCTTTTCGGAGTTCTTGGGAACGCTACAGGAATCCTTATTAGTCAACGTAAAACGTGTTTTTGTTGAAGTACGTGCGTGTTACCTGTTTATCCCATAATATCATTTCTTTTTGGTTTTTATCACTTATTTAAGTTTGATAATCAACCACTGGTTGGTGTAATTGCTCTAATGAACAGTTTAATTTGATTGAGCTCACTGTGATGAATATATACCGTAATAAATACATATTCTAAATAAATAATAAACAAAGAACTCCTAATTGAGGATATAATGTAAGTTGAGCCATTATTACGACATTGGCTTGTTCAAATGCGCATTAGTTAGCAAGTTGACTGTCTATCAAAATCATTGTTAAAATACGGACAGACATAAGCATTCTAACAAATTCACATTAAGTTTTTTTTTTTTAATGACCCATTAATCTTCATAAATTTTGTGTCCGAAATGCTGTTATTGTTATATTGTATTATATTCTGCAGAAAGGTGATATCGAAAGGACTGTTGGTATTGATACTGTATATTTAAATACAACGGACTTTAACATGGAAGCCGCAGACAAAGATTTTCTTGTTACTGTAAGTATATATTATTATTATCTCTTATCGAAAAGTAGCGAACGTCGATATTAAAAGATTTCAATTCGTAATAGTTATGATGAAGAAATGTTGTTTCACTATTCTAATGGTTAATTATAAAATTTACAATTTAATATTGAAAATTATTTGATTGATTATGGAAACCGCAGACAAAGATTTTCTTGCCTATATCATTTTTATGGCTAAGTAGCATAACTGTATTTTAATGAGATTAATAATTAAAAATCAAATAATTTTCAATATTAAATTGTAGTAT
>NW_022723260.1:383128-389479 GCF_011630105.1 Anneissia japonica
AAAGTTCCCAGTGATTCTCTTTATCTTTGCGATTTTTGTCGCTCCAATTGGCATTATGGTCAATTGCAATCACTCTGAAATTTGAAATTGAATGACCAGCTGAATTGAAATGTTCGGCTACTGGTTGATCAAGCTTAGATGTTCTGATAGCTGATCTGTGTTGTGTCATTCTCATACGGAGAGTGTATATATATATAATATTTGATTTTCATTTTTTTTAAACTTAAACTAAATAACTTTCTATCTATTTTTGATATTGCGTTTATACATTTGTGTTTTCCAGCAAGGGGCAAGAGCAATGCGGTCGTTTCTTCGACACTGGGTTCGTGACAATAATCCAAATCGTAAACTGGAGTCAGATGATGAATCAAGAAAGAACGAGGGAAAAGAGTCGGAAGATCACGACACGATACTCTAGATATGATGTTTTCTACGATTGTGCCGATATGACGCTTTTCTCTGTTCCAGCAAACGACACAATACCTTGGGCTTGCATTCCGTTATAATTGTGATGCATCATTATTTCAAGCAAACGATACGGACATAGCGACTTTCAGAGTTTGACGAATTACGCTTTTATCAGCAAACGATACGTTAGTCTTGTACAGGTACGGTATTTCATTCCGCCGTGACCTATCTGTTCAATATGGGGTAGTAGATCAAGCAAATCATATCTTCAAACGACATTTTAAAACTAATATAAGCCTTAGGCCTATTTATTTGTTAAATTTACAATTAACCCCAAAAAACATCATTGCATTCCTAATTGTTAATGAAAGAGAGGAAAAGCAAGACGGAACACGTTAAGAGGAAGAAGATAAGTAAGATCGTGCTCTGGACTCCCGACAAGTAAACGAGCTTTCGTTAAGCATTAGCATTTAGGCCCAAGAACAACACCTGACATGTATCTTCACATGAATTCGGCTGTCACGTCGAATGATGTTTTTTTGCAAGGAGAGTTCGAATGAAAATGTACACTTTTGTTAATTGCCTACCTGAATACATAAGCAGTACAATCCTATAGAGTAACTCAATTAATACATAATCATATACCTTCGTGTAGCTCTAATATTTATCATTAAAATGTACAATTTCTATAAATATTAGGCAGTCAGTGTCTAGCTGAGTACATAATCTCATTGTCTCTTATTTTAAGTCCTAATGTATTAGCCTTTACAAGTTGATTTAGTCTTATTTTTTGTCAGTGTGGCTATCTCATTACTTTATGTCATTATTATTGTTGAATTCATCCGTATTAATCAGCATGCCTTTTGAAATTACCATCCGCAGCTGACCATCTTGTAGCTCTTTATTGACGCAAAAGCAAGCGGATTTTGTATGCTTCATCTCTCCCTTTTGCTTCAATCAAAGCGTGTAGTATGACAGCCGCAACCTGTTGCATAGGTCTCTTTGAATATATACATACCAAAATCTGAGGCATACCGTAATGTTTTGCTTGTGTTTAAAAAAGGTAAAAATTACCGCTCTAGTGAACCAATCTTGTAACCTCCTTCCTGGTGGAAGAGTTACGTACTGTTTAGGCCTAACCGTAAATCAATGACTGACTTTACAAACATCGAAAAGGCGTTTTACTTGGTCACTGGGAGTCTTAACCAGCGAGTTGCACTCCTGCGCGCAAGTTATAAACCAAAAATTCCAGGTAGTGCATTGCTTTCGGATCAACGTAGTGGATACTAATGAGGTAATCAGAACAACACTCTTCTCCCTGCACATGGAAGAATAAATAGTTAGGCCTAAACAAATAGGTGTAATAGGTATATGTATGTATAATAATAAATAAATGTAATAATGAATATGTATTAATGAATGATTATAATAAGCTTCTCTCTATACGAAAAATAAACTCCAAACTGTCTAATGCGGTAATGTTTTTATATATAAATTTTAAAATTTAAAGAGGAATCTGCGAGTGTGCTCCTTCTGGGATTTGATTCTGGCAACAACTGATCTTTCACACTCTTTTGAACATGCGTAATAGAATAGCGCTTTCTCGATCTAACACCGATTTTAAACACAGAAAGACGAAATCTCCGAAAAGACTTTTTAAAACAAAGCATGGCGCTTAATAGAGATAAACTCAAATGCCTTGCGTGGGGTTCAATTCCAACTGAGGCAACTTTTTTTACACTCGCAGATTTCCCTTCTTTAACGTTAAAAATTGCCAGTTTTCTATACCTCAGTCGGTTTGTAGATTACATATTTCCAGTACCACATGTCTTTTGGAAGACTTCCTTTGTTTAGGAGTAGTTCCAATTGGAATGGAAAGAATCTTGTCCGATTAAGATTATCCCGTGAATCACCGGCTATAACTCCAACATTTTTAAGGCAACGTCCCATCTCAAAATCCTCAGATCTCTTTTTAACATTAACTGTACACACTTCACGATCGTCCATGACGCTTACAAATCTCTTCAAAGCTTCTTTGCTTAAAACGTATCCAGCACCACCACTCATGTATTCTATGCTGTTAAGCTTAAAATTATGTCCATAAAACACTGGTTCTGAATTACTTTTATCGGATAGAAAATATCGGAGGTTATCGACGATGACGTAAGTATCGTCATCAGCCTTCAAAAACCAATCAGCATCATTTAAATGGTGTTGGTAGATATATCGGAACGCTTCTCTGGTTTTACCCCAAATAAAATCGTAGCCTTCTTTTACTGGGAGACTGATTGACGGGAAGCTAGCATTACTCTCCGTGCTCATAAAAAGCGTGACGTTACAACGCCGTCCCCATGTGTTACGCACGTGAACAGCTCTAGACATCAAGGTACTAGGTGATGTCATGACCCAACAGAGCACACGGACCTCTTGAAAGTCTTTTTTCAATGCTGTGTTGGTGTTTGTGTTAGTCTTTGACTTTGGGCTTACGCTTTCTATCGAATAAAAAAACCCGAAATAATATTTTATTTAAGAAAACAACCAAATTGTTTTACGCCATCATTAGGCTATGACACATAATTGGTACCGGTCAATTTATCTATTTCATCCTATACAGTATTATTTGCAAACACTAAGTGCAAATGTTTGGTGGAACACCAGACCAGGGGAAAGTCAATGAACACATCCCCATGAGATACAGCGGTTAACAGAAATTTCTATGGCGAGCCGAGTTGTCATTTAATCGTAAATAGAGATAACTTAGTTTTAAAGAGACGTCTTAGTTTTAGATAGATATATCTCTATTAATAGAGATAGGCCTATCTCTGTTAAAAGAGATATCTCTATTTAAAACTAAGGTACGGTATCTATTTAAAACTAAGATAGGCCTATCTCTATTTAAAACTAAGATATCTCTATTTAAAACTAAGATATCCCTATTTAAAACTAAAATATCTCTATTTAAAACTAAGATATCTCTATTTAAAACTAAGATATCTCTATTCAAAACTTAGATATTTCTATTTACAATGAAAATAGAGATATCTTAGTTTTGAATAGAGATATCTTAGTTTTAAATATAGATATCTATTTAAAACTAAGATATCTCTATTAATAGAGATATCTTAGTTAAAACTAAGATATCTCTATTAAAAACTAAGATACTCTATTAAAAACTAGGATATCTCTATTTAAAACTAAGATATCTCTATTTACGATTAAATGACAACTCCGCTCGCCATAAATTTCCCTTCACGTTTATCGTCCGCTGTCTGTGAGCAGTAGTGGCACCCGTGGAGCATACGACGTGCTTAGATTGGACTAATCTAATTCTAAGCTACTGGTAATTTTCAGCCCCTGTCAAACAGCCCCACCCCTCCACTCCTTTGGGCAAATCCTGGGCCACAACTGTTTACGATCAGGATGATGGTAGAGTAGTTAGTGGTGTAAAAGAACAAGACGCACCCTCCTGATCATAAAAGTTAAAAAATTAAATAAAAATATAGGCCTTATTTAAAAAGTTGAATAAAGTTAAAATATTGCGTACCTGCTTGAATTCCACTTCCATTTTTAAGTGCCACGTGGTTTGTATTGACACCCCTCTGCAGATGCTGAGACGACTTGACACCTACGGAGTTAGCCATTTCAAAGTTCCGTTTGAAATCTCTACCAGAGTAAAACTGTATCAAGCTCGCAATTATAAAACCGATCATGAACGCAGATAAACAAAAGAAATACAATCTAGGTTGTCGAGTCATAGTGTAGCGGGGTGTAGGTTCATACTTAATAAATGCCAACGTCTTGTTGTCGAGAGCTTGGTAAATCAAGCCGATTTGAGTATTAGGTCAACAGATAGCATTGATGCGCGCACCCTGGAAGTTATTAATTATTACTTAAACACTGAAAAGACAGGATGTAGTTCGTTAGAACTATGTATCTGCACTCAAATCCTCACACAATGAATTTAAATGCGTACTGATTGCAAAGTGGTCTAGTGTATACGCAACATGTACTGAGGTTATACGGTAACTTGGTATACTTTAGTGATTGTCATCAGGCCGCAGCTCAAATTTGAGAACAATTACGAAGTTTCGAATGTCAGTGCCAGCTTTATTTATTTATTTTTTTCAAATTAATGTACACGTGAATACTGTTTTATAACGGATCCTTCGGATTTTCAAATTTAACACTGACGTATCAATCATGAACATGACCTTGCACGGCCAGCAGGCGCACGGCACGTTTCACAAGCACAGGTGTTTTAGTCGTAGGTTTGCGTTGTCGCTTTGTGGGACCAAACAATATCCAAGGGGTCGGGTTTAGTTACAAAAAAAAAAAATGCCAAGTTTTTTGCCTTTTTGAAAACAACGAATAAGGCCAAATAAAGTAAATTGTTTGTTTGCCCTTCTTTTAAAAAAAAAATGATAAATAGGGGCGGGTGGAAAAAGTTTATTTAAAAAAAAAATACTCATCAGATGGAATAAAAATAGCCCACAAAGGCCTAGAATGGCAATATCTTACATCAGACAACAACTTTAGACTAATTTGGAGGGCATCTGGCAAAAATAAAAATAATTTACTCACATTTTTTTTAATTTGTAAAGAAAAAAGCTAAAAAAAACCCAACTTTTTTAAAGTTTTTTTTTTCGCCCCTATTTTTTCAGTGAGTTAGGGGCAGGTGGAGGAGGGCAAACAAACCTTTTTTTTGGCCTAATCTACCCAGTATTGATTTTATTTTTAATTTTTTCTGTGTAGTGGTTTTTTTTTTCCCCTTTAGTAGGCCTTTTACATAGTGGATGAGAACCATTTTCATAACGTTACCTTTTTACGTATTATAGGCCTATTTTTTCATCTGACTTTTGCTTTAATTCCAGAATAAACCACTGTACTTATAGACCTTTTATAATTTTGACTTAAGCGTTTGTCAATTCTCCTGTAAAACAAGAATGAAAAATAGGACAGTAGGCCTAATGAGAAACTATGAATAGCCTATTTATTATGATGTTGGCTTGACATTACAAATTGTTTGGGATTATGGACTGTGTCTTGGCCTCTGCGTAAACCATTTTGGGTTGCCAAAGTGCGAGCCAGCGAGCCAGCGAGTCATCCAGCGAGGCATGCAATTCATGCGAGTCATGACGGTAATTCATGCGCGACGTGTACCAACAGTGCGAGTCATGCGAGGCACATAAAAGCCCACGCTAATAAACACTTACACAATTTATAAACAGTGGTGGCGCCAGGATTTGCCCGACGAGGGATCCCAGGTCCCCGAGGAGGGGGTGCAATGTCCCCGACGAAAAAAAGTGGGCGTCGCTCCAAATCTCCCGAAAGTGTTCCAGGGATGGAGGGAGGACTTTATTTATCACAAAATAAACATAACGAGCAGACAATTAAAAAACATGAACCAAACACAATTTAAAGAGAAAACATGCATAATAATTTATGGGCTAACATATTGTGATCCATCATCTTTACAAAACAATTAACAATTACACAGTATTTACTCAAGTAAATGCCCTCTTTTCAACAAACGCCCCCACGAATAAAGACACCCTCCCCCACCCCCCAAAAAAGGTCATTTGGAATAAACGCCTCGGAGCGAATTGTCTCTATATGGACAGATGAAATGGAAGCAATATTTTAAACATTGAAGTAATCAATGTTTTTCCGTAGTTGAATTAAATTAACTGCTAATTAGGGATTTATAAGCCATGCAAAAACAATTGTTAACATTAATTATGCATTGTAGACTATACATTTACCAGTAAACGTTGGCTCCTCAAAAACCGTCTGAACAATAAACGCCCATGTATTCGAATAAATGAGGTATATTATAATTATTGTATCTGGCACAATCTATTTCTAAAATTTGAATACAAGGCCACACAAGAGCAACATGATACACATGCCTGGCAGCATGAAGCATCAGAAATCCCACTAGGT
>NW_022723260.1:390887-422533 GCF_011630105.1 Anneissia japonica
GTGTGTGTGTGTGGGTGTGTGTGTGTGTGTGTGTGTGTGTATAAATTTTATTTAATTACCTGACTGTAATGCCAACTATAAAAACTAAGGTATGCTTAGCAATCAAATTATAAACGTTCAAGATGCTCTCCTTGTTTAGTATGTACAGCATTTTTGATTGATTTAAAAAATACAATTTTTACATGTACGGTATACCACAAAAAAATGACACCACTTTATGCCTGCCCTTATCTTATTCAATAACGAAATTGTAATTCTCATACATTAAAGAAAAAAGGAACTTGATATTGTATATTCATATTTGTATACTGATTGTAAACAGTAACTAAGATGTTTGTTCATAATAATAAGTACAATTAAAAAAAATCCTTACATCTCTTTTCCTTTTTTCTTACATTATTAATAAAAGATCAAATATAAATATGTTTCTCTTGAAATAAAAAGAATTTGAACTATTTTATATATATCTGCAAACTTAAAAGTATTATATTATGTATGCCGAGGCCTTGTCATACAATTGATAATATTTATTTGGCATCACAAGACATGTTACAATATTGCCAGGAAAGAGAATGGACATAAACCCGAACAAAAAATTGCTCTTATCCAACTATTATTATCTAAATATTTTCTCAAATTAAAAACACTTTAAAATCAACTGCTAAAAATTACACTAAAATAGATCAACCTTATAAACAGCTATAAACAAAAGTTGAAAGCAAAAGAATGCCGTGTCAATACCCATTCGGAAGGGATATCGAATTTCTTGTATAGTGAAGTGCGGGGTTGCCAGACACTGTAGTCGACAATCTTCATGGCCGAACACACGCCATCTCACGGCCAAATTCGGCCAAACTTTTTTTTATCGATATCGGCCAAAATTTGGCCAAATTTTAATCCGATTAAATAAAAAAAAAACATACATAAAAGTTGGTTAAAAACTAAAACAAACATTAAAAATTTATTACAACCTTTAAAATTATTAATAAAAGTAAAACTAATAAAAGAAATAAAACCCATTAAACCCTAAAAGTATGTAAAAGTGAATGTGAAAAAACAGGTAAAAACAAACATTAAAATTTATTAAAAACCTTTAAAACTCCTTATCATTAAGTAAATCTAATAAAAACAATGAAAACCCTAGTTAAACCCTAAAGACGTAAAAGTGAAAGTAAAAAAGCGGAAGGTATAAAATTTCACAAAAAAATATGTTTATGTTTTATTTATATGTTAAAACTGTTTACTGATTGTTTGTCAATTCAGATTTTTTATATAAATAACCGTTGAGTGTCATTATGTATAAATAATGACATCGTAGGAAGCCATGGTTTATAAATAATTCGTTATGCAAATTACGAAGTAATAAATATTCACCAATGCTCTAAAGTTACAATTATTGTCTACTCACCTATCGCAAATGCCACAGCAAGGGATACAGCAGATTATTGGATAGCCTCATAATGCTTGGAATACATCGCAATAGGGGAAGCAACCTCGACCTTGACATCGTGGTTGACAGATTTTGTGCAAAAATTTCTAAAATGTAGAATTTCACTTTGAAGAAAGAGGATATGAAAGTAAATTAGATGGTTACATTGCAAACTTTTTGTTTCTTGTTTTACTCAAAATGTTTTGGTTTTGGAATTTGATTTCGAAATTAGAAAACATAGCCTACATGAATTTACATTATAGTAGCGCGATGCCTATTAAATAAGTAATAAAAATTCGCCATAATTCGTCAAATATCCGTGGCTTCGGGGTGAAGCCCCCTGGAACCCCACCGCAGTGCCGTATCTAGATGTCTTGAAATGGGAGGGGATGATGGGGGGGGGGGGGGCGCGAAGGTGAAGGGGGGGGGGAAGGGGGACTCGATGATCAGTTGAGGGACGCTAATTCGCAAAATAAGGTGATTTTAGCTGATTTTTAACTACTTGACCGAGATTTGAAACCAGTGTCAGCATAATCTTAGGTGAGCATGTGGTTAACATAAGCAAGAATTTAGTCTAATGAAACCGTTTATCATCTTGATACCGTCGACGAAAATTGACCCCACCGGAGTCCCCACCGATCGATCTAACGTGACGTTGTTATGTGAATGTTTTATAAATTATTGAATGGTAATATCACCGAAAAAATGTAGTACCTTGCAAATCAACCCCAAAACCCGGTATTTTGTTGATTGTTTATTGGTAGCGTCCCTTCCCTTCCAAAAATAGTTTTTTGGCAGTTGCGTCCCCGGTGACATCGGCAGGGCATGGTGAAGGCTGGTTAAGATTTGGTGGCACATCGTTTCAGTATTTTCTTTTACCTGCCATGGGTGAAGTGGGGAGGGGGATCGATGATCAGTTGAGGGGCGCTAATTCGCAAAATAAGGTGAATTTTAACTACTTGACTGTGATTTGAAACCAGTGTCAGTATAATCTTAAGTAAGCATGTGGTTAACATAAGCAAGAATTTAGTCCTATAAAACTGTTTAATATCTTGATACCTTCCGATGAAAATTGACCCTACCAGCGTCACCACCGATCGATAATGTGAAGTTTATGTGGGTGTTTTATAGATTATTGAGAATGGTAATATCACCGAAAAAAATAGATAAAATGACAGTTGAATGACCAACAAAGACAACTGAAGACAATAGTTTGTCATTAAAAGTTATGAGGCCTAACTTTATTTGGATAATTAATCTCAAAATCGAGTTGCCGTCTCCGGCGTTGTCAGTGACGTCGTATGATTTATTTGTGATTTTTACCAATTAACCCCTAAGTAAATATAGTTGAGCCATGTATTATTTTTAAAATCAACCCAGAAATCCGGTAGTTTGTTGATTGTTTATTGATCATCGAGCCCTTCCCCACCCCCACTTCACATACATACTGTACGTTGTTTGAGTTCAATTAAAATGTGACTCGTGAGGGCGGCTTATATTAGCAATTGACAGAGCCGTATCTACGGCTCTGGCAATTGATACCTGGCAACCGAACGCCCTTTCTGCTATTACGCCTTCTGTTCGTACCCCTCGTTTTATCAGCAAGTTTATAAAATGCTTAGAAATTGATACTTTTTAAACATTCATTACGAATATTATATACATATATCAATTATAATATAGTGAACTTTGGAATTTCACAATTTTGTTTCATTGAAATTTGCAGAAACATCTCTAATTATTTTAACTAATTTGTTGGGGTGAATGAAGGGAATTTCGTAAACAAAGCTCGCTCTGATAAAGAGGAATTCCCAGGCCATAAAGAGGACTTGCTGCCTGATCATAATTATATTAAATCGAAGTCAGAATTCAGTGAAAATGGGCGAAAATGTAAAAGTTGCCGTCAGAGTTCGACCATTCATATCCTTTTTTTGTACCAGAGAGGCTTAGGCATCTTCTAGGCCTAGCCTAGACAAACTTAGCCTATATAAACTATAGGCCTAGAGTAGGCTAGGCCTAGGCTAGCCCAGCCGAGCCATCCTCCTAGTCCTCCTTCCTAGAGAGGCCTAGGCTTGTGCATGGCCGCTCTAGTATAGTCTAGCCCAGACCTAGGTAGAGTAGGATATGTTTTTTCCTTCAAGTTTAATCATGCTGGGAATTAGTCTCGACCTAGGCTTGACCATTATTGCAAAATGTCTATTCATCCAACGACTAGGCTAGGCCTAGCTGACAGTAGCTGTTCCTTTAGAATTTAAAAAGTTGAAAATTAGAATTAGAAACCATGATTATTTTCATCAGTTAGATAGAGTAGAACCCTAGGCTAGACGTTTTAGCATATCCGTTAGAATCAGAAGATCTATTTTCCACTTCATACACAAAATTTTTTAAATGAATATACAGTACATAATAGCCCTTATTATTTGGCCTAGAAGAATAATAGTGCTAAATGCCATTCCTATAATAATAGGCCTGCTTAGGCTATGCCTGTGTTAGACCATTACTATCAGTTTATTCTGTCTTTTTATTGGAATTTAATTACTTTGTAATGAGCAAAACATTTTAATTAAAATTTTAAGTGGTTCTTTTATTTCATCATAGTAGACAGTATACATAAAATTACTTCATATTTGAAACAAAAATATTGTTTACATGTGGGAAAATTAATAATGTTGTCTAAATCCTTGTTTAATAATGTTAAGCATATCCACTCGATCACAAAAAAAATCTTAACAAAGATTGCACAAGCCTGGTAGATTTAATAACAACCACCCAGAATTGAATTTTTTTCAGTGAAAAAAAGAATCCAACCATTACAAACAATATATAAAATGTTAGTAGCGGTATTATCTTTCAAGTGGATTTATTAGTACATTATATCCCAATTTATTTATGATCATAATTTATTCACTGTCTTTGTCTGTTTGGCCTTTTGTTTGTTATTATTTTGTTGTTATGTAAGTGGTGGATTTGTATCTGTTGTTGGAGTGGTTGAGCAAATATCTGTGCTATTCTTTGCCCCACTGTGCTGTTTTTAAAATCTCAGAAATGGCAGCAAAATATCCCAGTTAATGTGTAACACCCTTTCTTACTGATTTATTGAATACAGAAAAGTAATTTTTTTTTTTAGAACTAAACCTCCTCCAATCTCAATCAAAGAGCAGTGCACGTTTTATTGTATTTCCTCTTAAATTTATCATAAATAATAACAATAGATAATTATCTAGGTGTTTTTTTATTCGAATAATTTAATTTATCATAAATAATAGCAAAAATAATCAATAATAAATATTTATCCAGTTTTCATACTTCCTTTTTTGAATTTTATTGCAGTCCAAATGTTTTCTTCTGTATGTTTCTTGTGCAATTTGGTGGTTATTTTAATGATTTTTTTTTTTTTTTTGAATTGAGAAACTTAATTGAATAATTATGAAAGATAGCAATAATAAAATAATAATGATCACGCTTGGATGTTTCCTTTTTTTAAATTTTATTGCAAGCCATTTTTTTGTGTGTATTTTTTTTGCTTGTGCAATATATCAAATAAATTAATTATAATTATGAATGAAATAATTATGAATTATGAATTAATGAATGATTAGAATAACAATTTTTATAATGATAATGATTTTGACATTTTTACTTTTCTCTTAATGAATGCTTTTTATTGTCCCAATACATTTTTGCCTTTTAAGTATGAATTATTGCAATAAAATAACTAAAATTAAACAACTATGATCACATTTAGATGTTCACTCTTTTTAATTAATTTTATTGCAAGCTTTTTGTATTTTTTTTGTGCAATATCAACTAAATAATTGAAAATAATGAATGATTTAAATAACAATTTTTATAATAATAATGATTTTTGCATTTTTATTTTTTCTATTTTTGCATTTTTATTTTTTCTCTTTTTGCATTTTTATTTTTTCTTTTTATGAATGTTTTTTGTTGTCCAGTACATTTTTGCCTTTTAAGTATTTGTATCTTTAATGTGAATTATTCCCTTTTACCTTGTTAATATAGCACAATTTAATTCTTATTACTACAATGTTATATTTGGCTGTTCTTTTTTACCTTTGTATTGTTTCTGTTTGCATGTTTTAATAAAATATACTATGAGAATGAATGAATGAATCTTCGCTCACCTCCTCTACCACTTATAATACAAACTATATGTTGCTTCCCTTAACAATGCAATTACAATGAACGTGAAAAGAATTGTAATGCAACATGTATTATCGAGATGAATGGAAATTCTACTCTGATCAAAGATCCAAACAACCCTACACAAAAACCACGACAATTTACGTTTGACCACTCATACTGGTCACATGATGGGTTTAAAACATTAGAAAATGGATACTTGGAAGCGGAGGGAAAGAAATATTCAGATCAGGTCAGTAATATAATAATGAGTACATAATAAACATAAAATGCACCTCAGAAAATATATATATATATATATATATATATATATATATAAATCAAGATAGTCGTTAACACTGTTAAATCATATATAAATAATCAAAGTAAGGTAAATACAGTGTTGTAATAAAGGACTTAATAATGCATCGTGGAACATAGTCCTCAACGAATGCAGTCCTGTAAATAAACAAATAAAGAAAAACAAATAAAGAAATTGTGTAATAAAATGCCTCTGGCGGGACTCGAACCTGCGACCTCTCGCTGTCAAGGCGAGTGATATGTGTGTGTGTGTGTGTGTGTATGTGTGTCATATTCTGAGAAATGTTGACTTAATCTAATTTTCTTTTTAAAATGTTAGAAAATGGTGTTTAATGATCTCGGTCAAGGTGTGCTAGACAACGCATGGAAAGGTTACAACTGCTGCTTATTTGCATATGGCCAGACAGGCAGTGGAAAGTCGTACTCTATAGTTGGTTATGGAGCAAATAAAGGTACATATTATTATAATTAATCTACCATTAACAAAATCATAAAACTTTTGTTACACCATGGTGTACCGAAAGTTTTATGATTTTGTTATTGATACTCTCAATGCAAACTTTCAAGATACATCTTTTAATCTACCATTAGTTATATATCTGTTTAGATAACCATTTATACCACTCTATTTCCAAACAAACTGAATCCATTGTGTCACAGAAGCAGTGTTTCATTAAGAAAACAAATGAAAAAAAAAGTTATTATAATTCTAATTAATTAATTATTAATTGTATAGGATTACTAACTAATGACCTACTCCATAAACTAAACATGACTGTCGGTTGACTCCGAGGTGCTCATCTTCCAGTTTTTTTCAGCCTGTGTGTTTCATTTTGGTGCTTGGTGATCATAACACCTCAGTAGCAACTAATAAGACTTATATCACAATAAGTCTTAATTTTCATATGATATCCTAATAAGTGAATAATACACTGTGATGCAATGGGGTAGTAAATACCATAAATATATTATTAATAACATCAGTGTTTTCATAAATAAGGGATTGTACCGATTGTGTGTGAGGAGCTATTCAAAGGTATTGAAACCAAGAAAGAAAAAGCTGACAAATCTAAAGAAGAGGAGTTCCAGGTAACTAAATGCCTGAACTAAATTTACATTCATTTATTTATATTAATTTATTAATATTATTTATCAATTAAGAATGAGAATACTGTAATAAGAACAATAATGATAGTTACTAATAATAATAAAATAATGAAAAGATAATATGATAACCATAAGAATAATTATGACGACGATGATAAATAAAAAATAAGAATTATATTAATACTGTAATAACAATAACAGCAACAATTTTTACGAAACTAAGTATAGTTTAGTAATTATCTGTTACACGATATTTATATAATATACAAATTACATTATATTTTTTTCAGGTATCTATTAGTATGATGGAGATTTATAATGAGCAAGTTAGAGATCTGCTGAATGCCAAGGGTTTTAAAGTCAAAGGGGGATTAAAAATTCGGGAACATCCAGACAAAGGATTTTATGGTAAATACACATCTGTTTATCTGTTTCAGTGATGATAAGTAACAAAGCATTCTGTATGTTTTATCTCATATTTTGATATGATGTGGCAGTCTCACACTGTTTTTAAATTGTTTTTTATATGTCCTCCAGCTCAGTCACTGATTAAAGTTCCAGTGAAAAGTTACGAAGATATTAATGGAAGAATTAATGAAGGAACTAGAAATAGAACTATAGCATCAACAAAGATGAATGCTACCAGCAGGTATTTTTTTGGAAAATTGCGATGATGATGAGACAATGGGGATAATGGCGTATGTGATGGTGATGATGACGGCTGTGATGATGATAGTAATAGTTGTGGTAATAATTGTGAGTAATAATGTTGGTAAAAATATTGATGTGATTTATGTTATACTGGGCGGATGCAGAGGGGGTGCAGACGGTGTGATCACCATCACCTATGCCATCACCTAAATTGTATTAAGAAAAATAATTGTAATATATTGTTGATGTGAATTGCCAGTAAGATGTTTAAGGTATGAGAGTGCAATTTCCGGGGCACCTGAGGTCCATATTCTTAAAATGTTGCACCTCAGCCCCATGGGTGCGGCTGAGGTGGTGTGAACTCTCACACACCCCAAACCACCAAATCCTGCATCTACCCCAGCTGATGATTATGGTTATACTGATGATTTTGAATACTGATGATTTTGATTTTACTGAAGATTTGGTTATACTGATGATGTTGTTGATACTGATTATTTGCTTTTACTGATGATTTTGGTTATACTGATGATGATGGTGAAGACAGTGGGAATGTAGGTGATGACGATGGTGGTGTTGTAATATTGATGATGATGATAATAGTGATGACCCCTGCATTACACTTTGTTCAATCTTCCACATAAGTTTAGTTTAAACAGCACACTACGCTTTTACGCTTTTCTTTTATAGTCGAGCTCACACAATCGTATCCATCACCTTCGCCCAGAAAGGTTTAAACGATGCAGGAAAAAACATGACAAAGACATCCATAATCAATCTAGTTGATCTCGCTGGCAGGTAATGATTATTTAAATTTTGGAGTTTACACTTTTATTTAACAGTAGATGAAACCATGATTATATATTTGTAAGCTAGCTGACACTATTTTTTTCACTATGAGTCAACTAGAGTAGCATAACTCTAGTCTGCTATTAAAACAAGTTGTAGTATCTGTGTGCGCTGAATTATGGAGATGATTGGGACCCTAGTTCAACGGATCTTTTTGGAATGTCAATCAAACTTAACTGACCAATAAGAACAGGTTCAGAAATGTGTGCGTGTCCCACATACAGATGTGCTACCCCTCAAAAGCACATGTCTATGTACTTAAGCTGTCACTTTGTGGGATCGTAGTAACCATATGCAAGTGGAGGGACTTAGCAGAAAATCCATTAATTTCCATGTGTTTAAGTTAGAAGACTAAAATAAAACTTATTATAATTTTTTAAAGACATTTAGTATTAAAAAAAAAAGATGCAATGAGGAGTTTCTTATTTTGTTGCACATAGTTTGGAATCATTAATTTTAGAACAGTAATGATGTATTGAAACCAATTTTAACTGAAACCTCTAGGTTTTTCTTCCCATCTATGCTATTTCCGCCTTCCCATCTATGCCATTTCCCCCTTCCCACTAACTTCACATTATTACATTGGTTTACAGTGAAAGGGTTGACAGCAGTGGTGCAACTGGAGATAGATTAAAAGAAGGAACCATGATCAATCAGTCCCTCTCTTCTCTGGGAAATTGTATAAAGGCTTTAGCAGATTTGAGTGCTCACAAAAAAACCTTAGGTATGTTTTGAAGTAATCCAAACTGTACATTCTATTTTCCACTCACAAGCTGTGTTTACATTGGATAATATTTTCTTAACTGTTTGTGCTCTTGGATTTGCTGAGATTGTGTTTAAATACTATCTGTTGATGTTGAAATTGCTGTTAAAATGCATGAACATAACGTGCATTCAAATGTAGTCCAAATATGAACTTCTGGGCGAATTAGAGCAATAAAAACTTTTTGATTTCGCACAATGCCTCTATTCAGGAAGGTTAACAGAGTTGACACTTTATAACACCCTGGCACATCTTCGGTGATTTGACCAAGAAAAATGTTACTCAGGCTGTTATGATAATGATGGATATAATTAAATTAAACTAAATAATAAAAATTGATAAATAAAACTAAATGCATTAATACTAATAGATTTGTTATTATTCTTTTCCCATTCTAGTTCCCTACAGAAATTCTAAACTTACAATGCTGCTGAAGAATGCTTTAGGAGGAAACAGCAAAACAATTATGGTAAGTTGAGACATACCTATCTTGTATTTAAAAGAGATAAATTAAATAATTGAAACTTGAAAAGTGGCTTTCTTACACATCATACAAGTTTGGTGGTCTCCTTCGAAAAAGGAATTAAAAAAAAAAGAGCGACATTAGATTTCCTATAATGATGCAGCTACTAGTGGAAAGGAATTCAAACCTACCAAATACCTCTACACTCATTCCCTGGAGAAAGAGATGCCTTTCTTACGGAAACCTGTTACCTCCTGTCAGTGCCATCTGCTCTCTGCAGTTCGACAACAATGGATCTCTAACCCTCTCTTCAGCTCTTCTCACACATTTTCTATACTTCATCCTTGTCCACTCTTTGATGTTGCTCAACCAGCTTGTTCTTGGCCTTTCCTCTTCCCCTTTTACCTTCTAATTTTCCTTCCAAGAGCTCTCTCTGTATTAACCCATGAAAACAAGCAGCTTAGCTCAATTCTAAACTTGTGGTAGCCATTGTGTGTGCGCTGAACCGTGGAGATCTCTTGGTCCCCAGTTCAATTCCCCTTGCAACAATACGATACGTTAAGTTACGATAGCGCAACGTCTTTCGGATGAGATGTTTAAGCCGTTGGTCCCGTGTGCATATATGGCCCATATGCACGTTAAAAAATGCAGTACTGTACACTCTTCAGAAAAGAGTATTCGATTGTCTCCTCGTGTACTGCCCAATCACCACCAGAAGGATCCCACTGGAAATAGTCTTCTTTAGACTTTTGTGGGTAATCCTGGGTGTTTAAATCAATCCATCCATCTATCCAAGCAAATGAAAAGTGTGCCATTCAAACCATAAACCCATGTTTGAATGTCTAAACCTCACCTGCTTTGACTGCTTCTTCTCCCGTAGATGAAATAATTAATTTTTTATTTTTTTCTTTTAGATTGCTGCAATTAGTCCAGCTGATATTAACTTTGATGAAACTCTGTCTACTTTACGTTATGGTAAGACAACGTAAAGTAAATTGATCATTTTTAAAAGCGTTGGCCTAGTACTAATTTGTAACTTAAAAAATATAAAATAAATATAAAAACAGAAACCATTTGTTATTGTTGTTTTTAACTTTTTATTACAAATTCATCACAAAATAATAGGATACAGAAATGGGAAGAGGTAAAGGTATGGGCTAAGGCACAACACCTTATACAGGATTAATATTCTTAAATACAAAAATGATCTAATATTTTTATGATAAGGAAAAAATGTTAACTTGTTTTTGATTGTTTTATTATTTTGAAAACCAGCGGACAGAGCAAAGTCTATCAAGACTAAGGCTGTAGTGAATGAAAGTCCTACAGACAAACTTATTAGAGAATTGAAGGAGGAGAATGCACGTTTGATGGAAGAGCTAGAAAAGAGTAAACAGGGCGGAGGGGGTATCACAGAAACTGCAACAATAATGCAAGGCTTTACCGAAGCAGGTAAGAGTCATAGCATGTCATTGGTTTTGAGATCTGACATTAATTTCTCCTTATTTGGCAGTTGAACAGCTCTCTACTGTACATGTGATTAATTTTATTTGCAGTGGCTATCGTTATCTATATAAAGGTATGGAATTTTCACGCATTTGAACAAAATGATCTGATAGGCAATCGATATATCACAGCACACTATGACTGTGTCATCATTCGTGTTATTAATGTCGAAATATTGAATCCCGACACGATGGCGTGCATTTCGATACTTGAAGAATGTATTATACTATCCATCTTATAAATCAAACTATTGATTTAATGGTTGATTTATTCATTGATTCTCACCTTCCCATCCAAATGCTCAGTAGACTATCATTAGTCTCAGCTGAAACCTTCTGACAAACATTCTACAAGCAGCACAGTCTTGGCATAGGTCATCTGTTTTCTTTGTGCCTACTCCTGATCTCGTGACACTCTTTCTAATTTTGTCTTGACATTGATTGGTTGATCTGATTAAGAAAAGCATCCCTCATAAGAGATATTGCCTAGCTTGAAATATTGCCAGCTTGGATTATGCTTATGTCACAGTCCAGCCATTGGTATCACTTGTGTAAAAACCGACATTTTTTTTCTTCTATGCCTGTTGAAAATATAAATATCTTAAGCTCTCTGTATAATGATTGACTGTAGTTATGCCCATAACCATAATTATTATATAAATGCTGTTCGTTATTAAAACTACTGCATTTCTTTGACTAATGCATCACTTTACAAGATAACCTCTTTCTTTGGTTGATAAGTTGATGCATTTCAAATCGTGGTTTCAGCATCATGTGTGCAGGTTAGATTAATCTTTTTAACTTTGATTATTTTCAGAGGTTGAGCAAATGAAACATGACCTAATGATGCAGCTGAAACAGAATGAAGATGAGATGGATGCTGTAAAGAAAACATGGGAACAGAGGCTGTCAGAGGCTAATGCTGCTAATAAGGTAAGCACCGTGGCATCTCTGAGTCTATAATATGGTGGGGTTGGGCAGACTAGGAACCAAGTTTCTATAAACGTATTATTACTTTTGTCTGCCAAAAATTGTAAGTATGCAAAATAGGGGAAGGCGGTTTCGGCGCAGCGATTTCCAGCAGGTTCTGAACCTTGTGGTCAAGAGTTCAAGCCACACGTTGACCATTCTCAGTTACCCCGGCTTCCACAGTTGATGGGCTGTTAACTGGCTAACACTATGTTTCAGCCCTAGGTGCGAGTATTTCATGACTTATTTAAATAACATAGATATTGAGACTGAATCTCAATGGTAATGATGGTAGTCAAGCCTTATAATCATGGTAATCTGCTTTTAGGAAAAACTTGAGCAAGAGAGACAGAAACAGGAGGAGATCAAAGTGACACCGCATTTCTGGAACCTGAATGAGGACCCGGCACTTACTGGTATCGTGGTCCACTTTGCTAAGAAAGGGGTTTCTAGAATTGGTAATGATAAGGCTAAAGTAGTGCCTGAAATTGTATTGTCAGGTCTCAGGTAAGATAGTAATGCATCACTGCTCCTATTCAATTTATGTAATTATTTATATTGTAATGCCAGCTTGGTGTCATTTTACCTTAGTAAATCAGATAAATTTAGATAAATATAGCTGGAACATTCACTGTCAAATGTTTTTCTACCTTGATCTTCCTTGATGTCAAGGGTTCAAGCTAGCTTTAGGCTTGTTTGTCAATCTTCCTAAACATCTTTTTTGTATGGGTTGAACTTCAACTGGTGATTTGTGTGTCACAACCAATATACAATGTTGGTGAGACTTCTGTCTGATTGATAGAGTATGTACAGTAGAAATAGGCTGTATCAGTTGACAGCTGGACAAGCTGCACCTAAATAGTTTGTTCAAACATTTGTTTTTGTGCCTGACAGAATATGCCTGTCATGATTTATTCAAATACAAGTATATAACAAGAAATATTTCCTATAAAAAGAGTTCAAAAACTAGAATGAAAACCACTGAGCCAAACCGCATTTTTACCATTATTAATATTAATAATTATATTATTAATTATTTTAAATATTATTTTACTTATTTGTATTCATCCCCTTTCTTGGCTTGGGTAGACCCTTCTCTACTTACTACTGCTGTCAGTGTGTTCCTATTTTTGACAGGTCGATAGAGCATGGGTACCGTAGTACTGTACAGTATTTCGATAATTACTAATAGTTAACCCTAACCCTCTTCAGTGTACGGCACTGTATCTCTCGACACAATGAATGCAATAGCCTGGCTCTACTACTTGGCTTTCCCTACTTCTTGAGTAGTAGGCCCTAGGCTTCTGATATTGTTTCTCTGGTTATTATTTATCGAATTGTCAATGCATAAGACTACGTACGCAGGTACAACGATAGAGCCAAATAAACTTTTGCTTGTGATAATTTAATTACAATTCTCCCTGATGAACTGTAAAGATAGCCAAAATAGAGGCTTTTCGACCCAAGTTCTTATTATTTTCCATCCATAACCTGATTGCTTTAGCTGAGTTGCACATGCTCAATTGTGGCATTACAGTTCGATTTTTCCCATTTCTGATTCATACCCTCTTCGCAGACGCTATTTGGTTCCTGAGTCGTTTTTGGTAACTGTTACCCTCTTCGCAGATGCTACAGTATTTAGTTCCTGAGGCATCTTTTTGGTAACTACGCATGCTCGACATGGCTCGACAACGTCACTTACTCTTTGCATATGCTCCCTGGCTGTCTAACATTTCCAAGCGCATGCTCACTGCATTTTTATAGATAATTTACGGACATTCTTTGGTAACTGCCGCATGCGCATTGCTTAGTTTGGAATTCCCATTTCTTCGTAGTGAATGCTACCGCTACCTACTGTTTCTTAATGACTGTTTCCTCTTGATCATAGTAGCCTAAATGTACGGCGTAAAAAAAACAATTTCAAAACATGGATTGTATTTAATTTCAAGATTTCACACATTCTGAATTTTGTTAATAATGATAACAATGAATTTAACACATTCAAAATACAAATTTTTAATTTTTATTATTTATGTGTTTTAATTTTTATTATTTTTATTATTTATGTGTAATAAATTTTTGTTTTTTTATTTTTTATGTGTAATAATTGAACTTTGTGTAGTATCCAGGCAGAACATGCTGTTGTGAGTAATGATAGGAACTGTGTAAAGCTTACCGTCCAGCCTGGTGCTAAAACTCTAGTTAATGGAAAAGAAACTGTAGGAGAAGTTGAGCTTCACCATAATGACCGGTAAATATAAAATTTATATTTATTGTGCAGTACACAAGACTTTGAAAAACAATTTTAAACTATGTTTAAATAATGTTAAACCTTGTATTAAGTCCTGTGTATATCATGTTTAAACCATATTAAACCATATTTCTATCATGCTTTATTTTCAGTATCATGTTTGGTTCCAAACATCTATTTGTTTTCCATCACCCACAAGATTTAGCAAAACATAAACAGAAACCAGAAATTGTAACGCCAGTCACCTACGACCAGGCACAAAAGGAAATTGCTGCAAATTCTGGGTTCGATATGCAACATGGTCCAGGAAAATCCAAAGGTATAGGGAAACATTTTGAATATTTTATTAATTTCCAGTGGTGTATTGTTTGCTATCTGCCAAACAAGCTTATTGTTATTACTAAAGCCTTGTTAACTGATTATCAAATTTTATTTGACAAAAAAACTGTTGTATGCCCATATATGGTCATGATATGATGATGGCCAGATATAGGCATGTCCCATGATTTTGTCAAATAAGATTTAATACAGGGGAGGGCATAAAAATCGGTTGGAGGGCCAAAGTGAATTTTTGTAATTCAACAACGAGAGCCTCACACAAACTTTGATGTTTACAGTGGGCTTCCAAAAACCTTCATGCACTGCTTTATACCACTCTATTCTCAGTGTTTACATACTTTTTATACATGATCGGTGTCGAGTCGTAAAATACAAGGTGTTTCTAGTAAAACATGTTCGGCGGGCCACACACATAGGGTTTTTAATAAATTTTCGGGGGCTGCAAAAAAAATCACTGTCGGGTCGCATGCGGCCCGTGGGCCGCACTTTGCCCAGCTGTGGCTTAATACATCTGATCATATGCATGAATCAGAACCAATGAATACAATGAATGGACAACTCCTATCTCATTACATCTTCCAATGCATTTTGTATTCCCAGAGGAGCTTTTGTTACAGGAGGACCTAATAGAGATAGTTCCCATGGTTAGTGAAGTGAATGCTATGAGTGAGGAACTGAAGAAGAATGTTCGATTCCAAATTGCACTCATCTCCCCAAAGGCCAGAGGTCTCAAGAATGGCCACACTGAGGTAATTAGTCATTCTTCCTTTTGCCTGATGTTGTGATAGGCCCTATTATTTATGACCTAAAAGTGCCTGGCTACAAGTAGGCCTAGGCCTACACAAAATCCCGACACCACCAAGGTCAAATCATTAACGTTTTGATACCCCAAAATGAGACGCATCCTATCGTAATTTGCTGTCTTCAAATGTCACGAAAATGGCAACTACGTATTAAAAAATACATTTATTTTTTACACTTACGTAAAATGTGAAAAAATAAACAAAGATCCTACTAAAAATCCTAAATTACCCTACGCGTTTTTCACTTACGTGTGGTGAGCGATATATGCATGTCGTCCACACGTTTAGCGGATGATGACGTATCCGTCAAACTAACCGTACGCATTCGCGTGCGAAACTTCCCTAATAATGCCCTTTGTACATCCCTCTATCCTGGAACTGCCACACTGCAATTTGTTGACATTGCTTTGTTTCTTCTCTTTTATCAGGTTATGATCATCATGAAGAACATAGAGAATGAAAATGAATTTTTATGGAACAAGGACAAGTTTCTAAACAGAAGATATCTGATGCAAGAGATGTACCAGGACTTTGTTGAAGGTGACAAAGACTGGGATAGAGAAAAGGTACAAATTACTTATTTCAATCAAACTACTTCAATCAATCCAGGGGCGGATTTAGGGGGGGCCGGCCCGGCCCCGGCCCCCCTTTTGGGAGGTAAAAAAAAGAAGAAAAAAAAGAAAAAAAGAGAGAAAAAGAAAAAAATGATAGCCCAGAATGCCTCAAATGTTATGTTCGGGCGTCTAGAACACAAAAATTTCGCGGGGGCATGCCCCGGACCCCCTACGACAGTGTTGTCTCAATCGGCCCAACTTTCGGCCCTACTTCCGGCCCCCCCTTTTGGATATTTCTGGATCCGCCCCTGCAATCAATGTACTTTGCTTAAGCTACCCCTGTCCAAGATTTAATTTTCTTTGCTTTACATATTGTATTTTATTGTCATTGTAAATGTTGGTTGATTAAATAAATGAAATAAACTTATAATGTCATTATCTGTCATATAGCTTTATTTTTAGCTCCGATGAGGAGCTCTAGGAATATGCAGCTGATTGATTAACAGATCTTTTTTGTGGTGATTGCTTAATAGGTTTTTTTGTATGGGCGGTCATTAGGGCCAATATAATCTACTGCTTCTATTATACTGCCCTCATTGGGACTTCCGAGATTACAATACCTTGTTTCTTTCTGTTATTTACTTTACCATATGTAATTCTAATTTTTGTAAAAACAGAATTTTTGTCTGGTACAGTATGTATGCTTGTAGTGGTTTTTCTGAAAGCACATGTTAGGAAATTTTGTGTTAGTTTGAACAAGGAACATAATACATCATACATTAAACTTAAATAAGTCAAAAATATTGAGTACATCCAAAATTTATAAATAGATCGTCTCCTACAGGAAATGGATCCATTCTGGGAGCCTCCAGATACTGAGATTGTCGTAGGAAATGCCCACATCTACCTCCAGCCTCTTGGATATCAGATTGAGCTAGAAGAAACTGTCTGGATAACAGACTACAGGGGCAATGAGCAGGGTCATTTAAGGGTTGAGATTTATCCATGCCGAAAGGATGGCTCGGAGCTTCCTGATGAAGATTTCGTAGATGATCCAAAAGATTTGGTAACTAAAAGATAGAATGAGTATAAAGTGCAACGATGATGATGATGATGATGAAGAAGAAGAAAACAACCAAGAAAATGATGACATTGATGATACTCATGGTGGTTAAATGGGGATGATGGTAATGATGAAAATGATAACTAAAAGTGATGACAGAACAGATTAAGGTGATGGCTGGGATTGATTGATTTGGTTTTTTATTCTTTTTATTGATGATGATGGTGTGTTACAAAGAATATTAAGAGGATGAGGATTAATCTGCAAGTGGTGATAATATACATTTAATACAAATGATAGTAATAGTCAATACTATTAACTTTATTTAACATGTACCAATTATCTGCATTATCTATATTTTTTTTTTTATCTTCGATTAGATTGGCAAAGAAGCGCATTATAAGTTGAAGATTCCTTATGGCAGAGGATTACCGGTTAGGATTGCTAAGGTGATGATGGAAAATATTTTCAAATCTTGTGAACGCTAGGCCATATGTTACTGCAGCAATTAAAAAAATATCTAACAAATTGCCCATATGCTCTTCATAGACCACAGTGCAACAGAAGTTAAATGGGCATCTTTCTATTTACCAACTTTGTAGTTGGAAGGTTCAAACCCTCACTGTGTATTTTGCTTGTGTTCTTGAACAAGGTACTTTTCCTACGTTTGTCTCTCTCCACCCAGGAGTATAAATGCGTACAGTACCAGTTAGAATGATGTGGCATTGAATGTATTAGTTTGTATCAGCTTTATATTGCAAGCACTCCCCAGGGAGTGGAGGAGGTTTGATTAGAAACGAATGATCAGGGGTGATAAAAACATCACTAGCGTCTTGTTTTCCTTGTCATTAAACAACTACTAAAGAAAAGTAGTAATTTAATTTCCCACCACCTCAGGGTGATTCATGAGTAAAAACTTTTAATTTTGGACCCCCCCCCCCAGTTTTGCCACTTCTGTCTTATTTTGTAACAGAAAAAAATACAAATTGGCTTATATGACCCACCCCTTTGCTTTACTTGTATTTTTTTATATTATGCCAAAATAAAGAAATAATTAAAATTGTGTTTTACTTTTTCTTTAAGAGTTGTTGTAAGTTCCAATTTTATATTGAAAACGCCAAATCGGAAACGAAGGAGATCAGTGGTACACGTAACCCAGAATACTGCTACGAACGCATCATACATTTCAATCCCGTGACACAAAAGGTGAGTATTATTATTATTAATTTTAAGTTGTTTATTTTTTTATTTATCTGTTCATTTGTTTAATCATTCATTTTGTTATTTGTCATAACGAACAGCAAGTAATATTACAAATTACAAATAATTAAAATAGAAAGTTAATATATTTATGAAGGATTTTGTCTGAATTTTTTTTTCTATATTCCCTTGGTAGGCATTATTTTTTAATTGACAAGTGAATTTTTTGTGTCACATAGCTTATAGATTACCTAGCTACAGAAATGTTGGTAATACAAGTTGCTGGGCGACAAAAGGAAGGAGGTACACAGAGAGTTGGCCGTGCTAAACAAAAAACCTCTGCCACGAGCAAATCAAGTAATTCTGAAGAGGTTTGTATAATACATTGTTTTTCTCGATATTTTTCTTCCACACCATTTCCTCCCTCTCGCCTTTCCTTTTGCCTTTCCTCCTCCATTTCTTTCGCTATATCTGTCTTTTAACTATGTTTCCCCCTTTCTCTCACTAAATTGAGCTTTACAAGGGTTAATTGCACACAGTATAATATAATATAACTTCATAACTGAATAGGGATTATTTCACCATCTATGGCTTCACGAGGGAGTCATTATGCCTCAACATCTACAAATATTTTGCTTGTATACATGGTTGTATTTAATTTTGTCTTTTCTCTTTCATTACAGAATGATGAAGATAAGTACAAGTTAATGGTTGATTTAAATACAGAGAGAAAGAAGGTTGAAAAACTACAACAAAGACTTGTAAGAAAACTACAAATTACAAAGCGCTTAAAAAAATTGTGATTTTATATATAAATTTGGCTTTTGTTTAAACTAACCATCTCACCACCTTTGGTATAATCAGTGGTGGCGCCACATTTTCTCCCCTCGGACAGGCATGGATTCTCCAACAAAATGGGGTTGTTTGCCTATCCAAATAACGTTATTTTGATTGCCAATCCCTAATATATCTAAAAGCACAATTCGGGCCATACTACTAAGCCATAAAAACTCTCACCGTGAACGCGACCAGGGATAAAACTCTTTCTGACTACAAAGATACAAAGTTCACTCGCTTTCAATTCTGCGGATCCTAGAATTTTCATACACTTTCTGATCGCATACTAAAGGAACGTAAACAATGTACAAACATAAAACTGGTTATTATATAAATGTCAAAGATCAAATTAGTAAATTTTTGGTATGTTGAATAATGGGTGCTGCGGAATGTGTTTGACCATTAATTTTATAACAATCATTTGATAAATAAATACAGACCTTTGATGAAATTGATCAGATAATGGCCTTTAAACAGTCATAATGTCAGAGCTTCCATGGGAATTTGTCACTTAGACCCTTAACCAGTGGCTCTTAGATACCCTTATTAAACCCCCTAAATTGTGCTACAAATCTTAATTGATGCTACGCATTCCAAAAATGTGTATGTTTGTTTTTTTAATCAGATATTGTATGATGGTCAGTACATGGATTGACATACACATATTTGTTTAGTCAGATATGTTTGATACAGGCACACTATCAAACTATAGTCAAACAGTTTCTGACAGACAAATTTTGATTGTTTTGTCTGCTTAAAGCATTTCCTCAATAACTACACTTTGACTTTGAACGGGTACTTCAGAACTCTTTATTCAAGAAACATGCGAAGGGATGAGGGGTGGTTAGCATTGATATGAATGTGTATCTTGACTTGACTCCCAAGGTAGACCCTGTAATCAAATGCTTCAAGGGTGTTTAACTTTACATTAAACATTTTATATTTTAAAAGTTTTGTAGGAATTTATGAGGCATACATCGATTTCTGTTCTGGTCTTACTATTTAGATTTTTTTTTTTGCAATTTTTTTTTTGTAGCACAAACTTCACGATGTTATCCAAACAGCAAAGGAAGAAAAACGTGAAACTCTATACATTAAAGAAGTGGAAGACATTTTGCACTCTGGCAATAGTCTGGTTAAGTTCCGAGCAGTGGGAAGGATTGTGGGAATGAATGAAGTCGCCAAGAAGAAGGGTGACGGGAGGACTACAAGTGCTGCATGTTCACTACAATAAATGATGATATATTGATTTATAGTTTGTATAAACATCTGTCCACATTGTGAAATTTGATGTGATTTGTCCATATTATGTGATGTGACATCACAAATCCCATATGTGAGCAAACCATACTTATTTGTCACAAACTTCATAGTACAAACAGAGCTCATTCTGGTTAAAAGGTTGGCCTGCTCTATTAGATTCATTTCATAATTTTTCTAATTTAATCTGTCATATAGCAATTTGGAAAATATATATTGAAAGTGTTTGAAACTATTTATATTGTCTTTCGATATAAGCATTAACCAAATCAGTTTTATGTGAATTTTAAAATATTTTGTATATGTGCAAGTAATATAATTACTTAAATTTTTATTGTTTTAGGAGTGTTGTTGTTTTGTGGTTGTGGCTTACCTTTCCATTCCAGGGTCTTGGATTCAATTCCTGTCACTGTAACAGGATAAAAAACATCTTGTGTGTATATTTGTTTTGTGAAGGTATATGCCACTTTGAATAGTGACTAAGTTCACTGCTTGACAGTCCTTGGACTTCAGCCTAAAACCAGTTAATGAAATAATAAACAATATCGGATCTATGTTTTGGAAAACCATCAATCATTTTCGTATAGAAAACGAATACTGTATTTATCTTAAACATATTTTATCAATTTCCCGACCGATAAATCTATGATCATGGTATAACAGTGACGTAATACAACAGGCCGGGTGAAGTAAAATATAGTGCTTTAGAGATCAGTTGAGATATTTATTAACACAAGTGTAGTTCACACCGGAATATTTACACAAAACTGCAGTAATTGAAGTACAATAATATTGGTAATAAATAATCCACCTAGGCGCATGATGAATTAAACTATGATAAAGGCTGAGAATGCTTGACTGATTTTCAAGTGAATGGTAATGGAACTTTTCAGATGATGTGAATATTCGGATAATCTGGTTCTTATCTGTTAATCTTGCATAGAACACGTTTCGTGAAAGGGGGAGTTAAAAACAAGTCTGACTTCTCATTTTGATACATCATAGTGTGTTCATGTTTTGTTTGTTGTGATATATATTAGTGATTTATCTATAAAATATATACATAGTAGTTTAAGAATGCAGTCAGCCCAGTGAAGTTTATTTGTGGGTTAGGATTATTTTGCTTCCGTATAAATCGAGGGTTCGACAGGAATCACGTTGTGTTGTAAAATTGAAATGAATATTCAGCATTACAAATTGTATGTAGTTTCATATGGCCGCGTGTACAGGACAATATATGACTGTGAGCGCGTACAGGATCATGAATGGGGCTATGGTGCATCACATAATAGAAATATTGGAACTTAAAATGTTTACATAGTGTTGTGGGCCCACGTATAATATGTGGTTGTTCTTCATCGTTTGCACTTAGAATGATTTTGGTTCTATAAATCCGATCTTTTGTCAACAACAACAAACGTTTAAAATGAATAGTGATCGACTGAACAGTATTGTATCTGATTGTTCTGGTCTAATGTACGCTATTGGGGTCTGAATATCTTTTGTTACAATAGTAATACAGTATTATGACATACACTTGTACTGTGTATTAGAACGCCTTAATTGTCTCAATCAAGGAGATATGCCTGTAGGCGTTTAAATACAATATCTTGTCATATATACAATTGAACTTCGGTGAAGTCTCACCGTTTCGAGATAGACCTAGATCCTAGATAAGAATATATCGAAATAATATTTCTTTAACGCATGCTGGTTGAATAAATTAAAGGCTTGCCAAGCTGCAATACAAAGTTGAAATTCAGAAACGGTGTTTTGCCTATGATTCTCTCTAGATTAATATCTACATATAAGAGACTTTGATGGGTTGAATCTTGGATTTTCAGTATGGTACAGAAATGCTCTGAAGATTACGATTTCTTCACTAGTATTATACCTCCATGGTATTGTGTTAACATTGATATAAGAAAACCAATGATTATACCACGGAGGAATAATTATACAATATGGGGAGGATTAATTATAGAGCAGAGGATGAATCAGTGGGAACGAATATATATTTGAGCCGCTTACATACGAAGAGGCTATATTGCCCATTGTTCACTTCTAAGCAATGTGTTATTTTAACAATTAAGCTCACTACCACAGGTTCTATATTCCATACATGCACCTTATAATGGACAATGTGTGACCCTTCCCCCACAGAATGTAGAATAGTAACAAATATCTTAAGGGTTAAGCTCTCTCCAATTATTTATTGTTATTAACCGAAGTCACTTTATTCCAACAAACTAGATAGGGCCTGTAGCGTAAATGTGACCCTCTCCCACGAAATGTGTCGTGTGTGCCCGCGGGGTACAAATCGAAAAAAATGTCTTGCTGGTAATAAAATCATTATTGATTACCAATCGATTTAAGATTAATTGATTAAATCTAATAACGTACCAGGGAGTGGGTCCTTTAGCTCAGCGTATGTGATCCTATGTGTGACCCTTCCCCCACAAAATGAGAGAGTCTAATAGTAATAAAATGTCTAACCTTTTACCTTAAGGGTTAAGCTCTCTCCAATAATGCTTCAAAGTCCCTTTATTCCAGCAAAGACTATAGTGTCGTGTGTCATGCCCCAGAGTAGGCCTACAAATCGAAAAAAAAAATGTATTGCTGGTTATAAATCATTGATTATCAGTCGATTTAAGATGAATTGAACAATTTCTCATTCTTAATTGATTAAAACTCGGAATAAAATACCCTGAGAGAGTGTCCTTTAGCTCTCAGCGTATACAGTAGTAGGCGTATCTTAATTTCTGTACATTTGTTCCATAGGTAACAATAAACCATGGAGCAAGAATACTCAGCTTTTTGAAGAAGTTTTTTGTCAAAGCATATACAGTTGGTCTGCATGGACGGTTTCAAGGTTTCTATTAATAGCACAAATCTACATTATACAATGATTATGGTATTCTCTACACACATTCTTGTTGGGTAAAAAAGTGAATAAAAAGTAGAATGAGCAGCTAAAATGTGATCAGATACGGTTATTTACGTGTACAGTTAACTTCCACCCCCCCAACCATTCAATTCAAATCTCTCCAATGGAACATAATAAAATATAGGCCGCCTAGCATGCTCTTCCGATTACCATTCAAGGCCAATAATTAGAGGTCAAGGCACTTACTTTTAATAGTCACATGATAATAAACTTTTATGACGTCATGAATGAAGGTTGATGCAAAACAATAATCAGATCATTTTTTTCGTAACCAGCTACGTTATGTAAAATTCAGAAAATATGAATAAGCCTTTCCTATAAAATATGAAGGTTCCTGATTGTTTATAGGATAATAAAAATGTAAGAATTTTAAGTGAAATATACGAAACATTATTGTGTACTGTAATAACAAAAAACGTGAAAAGAATAATTTTAACAAAATGATTATTTTTTGTAATTGTATACAGTATATTATTCAAAAGTATTGAACAGACTACTAGTGAATGGGCCATTTCATACAAACTGATGATCCGTGAAAAGTGAGTTGTTGATCATTTGAAAACCGTTTAAAATATTTTTAAAAATGGTTCGATGTACGTTTTAGAATCAGGATGTTGTTAAAGATTCGATAAGTTTGAAAGGCTGATTTATGGTTACTGTAAATTTGTTTCAGTACGAAACAACCCCTCTTGGTGCGGTTGCATTCGAGCTTCCGCATATTTCTCAAAATACTTAACCTCACGACCGCTTCGGATCCAAAGAAATTTGCATAAGGATGAACTCAGTCAAGTGAACAATTTCGGTATACGTAACAATACTTCTACAGAAGAGAATACGACTGGAGTTGGTTTTACTTCTAATACTTCAATCTCGTTTCAACTGACATTTTGTTCTTTGTTGCCATGGTATTTTCTAATTTTATGGTGTCATAAAGGCCTGGTAGTGATGGACAAATCGCTTACTTGTTAGGTCTGTTTGAATTTGATTTAATCAGAAAGGAAACAGGATTTACCGTATCCGGAAGTTGTAAAACCGGTTCGAACCATTGTGATTCCGATTGCATGTCCTTACTTTTCCATAGTATATAGTTATCAGTTAAGCTTTCACTTGTTGCAGCCGTACAGTGGGTCCAGGCATGGGAAATTCGTCGTCCACGAATTCAGCAAATTATGAGGTCATCGTGAAAACATCGGACAGGAAAGGAGCGGGAACAGACGGCAATATATTTATAGCGTTTCTAAATAAAGAAAAGAAGCGGTCGAAAGATTATAAACTGGACGTACGGTTCAGAGACGACTTCGAACCGGGTCATAACGATCGGTTTCCAATCAAGAATCTCGTCGACTTCGGCGAAATAGTGAAGATTGAACTTTGGAGGGACCGGTGGTTCTTCTGGGATAATTGGCTGGTCGAGTGGATTATTGTTACGGACAAAGTTAATGGCAAGTTTTACGAATTCCCTATCAACAGGTGGATCAAAGGAGGAGCAAAAACAAGGTGAGTTAATAGAAGTTTGAAGTTCGGAACTTTGAACGTAAATTGGAGGGGAAACTATTTCTACTGGGGTTTGTGTCCCTTCCCATTCAATTTCGATACGCTGATTTTCCTGAAGTGCAAAGTGACACGTTGATGATGCAGATTTTGGGGCGGAATTGTGGAGTTGATTCAACTGGGCACTTTCTACCGTAACAATAAAAAATGGTATGCTTCACTAGACTTTAGTATGGCCAGTTGCGAAGCAAAAATAATGCTAACAAGTCATTTGCTGGTAGTAAATTACTATCTAAATACTGACTTTTGTTGCTGGTTAGAGGTCACTGTCGCCAGTAACCAGGAAGTACAACATGAGAATAATATCCGACCCACTACCCCCAATTTTCAATCATCTGTTGCCCCATCCCTTTAAGTTGTATATAGAAATTTTTGCTTCTTAGCACTGGTAAGACAAATAATGTATAAATCAAATAGATTAATGTTATAAATCCTATAAAACATAGTTCATCAATCTTAACTATCTTCGGTTATCCTGTCTTGTGGTTGAAATGCTTAATGACAAGGCGTCAAGGTACCACAAATTGATCTCTGTTTCCCGTGTTTGTGTCGATCAGAGTCGTATGCACACACATAGGCCTATAAATTGAGTGTGAAGTCAATTGACTCAAATCGAACTTCAACAAAATCCCCAGTGGCTCAGGTGGTCAAGACGTCTGCATCAGCTGCATAGTGTATATAACAGGGGGGTAGTTCAAATCTTGTTTGGGGCAATGATCTCTGGTCTCCGTGTGTGTGTTGAGTTTGAAAACAATTGCCTCCAATCGGGTTCGAATTTCCAATGAAAACCCCATAGTGGCCCAGCTTGTAAAGTCGTATGCATACAGTGAGCAGAATTCTTTAAATCTCGAAGGTTTATCTTCTTTACCGTCTTCAATTTGTATAATAAAGCATTCACGATGGTTTAGAGTTTATCTGTTTACGATATACATTTTTTTTTTCAATTCAACTTTTATTGTCAAACACAGTGAGAACATGGTTTGAAATTCTTCTTGTTTGTTCACAGTTAAAATGTAAGTTAAAACAAGACACAAAAGATAAAATCACAGAAAAAACAGAGGAAACAGCATACATACATACATACATACATACATACATACATACATACATACGCACATACATACATACATACATACATACATACATACATACATAATAGGCTTATATATGTGTTTCTATATACATATATATTGGCCTATATATATATATATATATATATTTGTGTGTATGGTGTGTGTTTATAATAACAATTATTTCCTTATATACCAGCAGTATCATTTCAATATAATGTACCGGTATGTGTGTATTTTATTGGCTACTCTAGAGTCGAATGTTGAGGTTAGGTTAGAGTACGTGAGATTCCCTTTCCAAGTACAGTACCAATAAATTGTGTTAGCAATTTGATGGGGGAACAAGTTCAAATGAACCGTGACGGATTTTTTTTAAATGTTACTTTCCAACAAATAAAAACCAAAAGAAAGGAAAGGAGCAAGGGCCGATACTGTTCAACAGTGTGTATACTTCTCTGAAATTAGTTTTCATTATTTATTTTAGCTTGACCAATATTGTCCAATGTGTTATTCTCCCATCTATATTTTCTCTAAAGTGTTATCTTTAAATTGCCTCTTTTACGATGGGAATTTGATGTATCTACATGGTTCACTCGCCAAGTCGTTCATATAATTATCGTCATCATGATCATATACACAATCATCAATGTCAGTGACGGATACAGGAATTCGAAATATAATAGAGGGGGCTCAGGGAGGGACTAGACCCATAGTCATAAATTTTCATATAATTCGAATAACATTTTATTTTGACAGGCAGCCTGCACCCCTCCCCACCCCCGCCAACGAACGTTTAGTGTTGATTATTGTTATTGTTTTTGTCATTGCCATTTTCGCCGTTGCTTTGTTGTTGTTTTAATGATACTTTATTGTTGTTCATAATTATTTATAGATGGAGTAGGTATGACTGTGAGCTCCCACAAAACGATTCTGAGCATAAACAACGTAAAGATGAGCTCATACAAAAGAGGTTTGTTTACCGATATTGGCAGAAGATACCTGGTCTACCTGTACAGGTACGAATTGAATGTCGCATTTATTTTCTGTACTTTCCATAGCCCACTTGCCAATTAAGTTTTGTGGTGTAAAGATTTTTGGTGTTTTCCGGGACTTTTTGATTTAAAGCGACCATTTACAGTAGCTACATGCAGCTGTAAATTCTTTAGTTGCAACATAACCGGTAAGCCCCCCCCCCCCTTGGATTGTCGCTAAAGCCCCACAAAACGGCCGATGGCCGTTAAACGATGTAGGCCTAAACAAGTTCGATTGTGGGACAAGCGTTTATTCCAGGGCCTGTTATGATTAGTCAGTGTATTAAATTTGATTGACGTTCCAGCAAGTTTCATTTTGAGAGGTCGAAAGTAGGTGTCATGAGACCATGCCTGTTCCTCAAAGGCATATTATTACGATTGCTCCGCTAACCAAGAAGGTAAATCGGTACCTCCAGGATATTATTAAAACTCTCCAAAGAGTACATTTTTGCTAGACTGCTTACGAATCGTACGACTGAGAATTTTGTGAGCGTCTTGTAAAGGTCTACTTTAGCAAAAAGAGCTATATAGTTTATCTATATTCATATTTTTAAAAATTATATTTCTCTAACATAATTTGTAATCACCTACTATCACTTAAAATATCACAGGAACAATGAAAATGTTGAAGTTCTTTTGAAAGAATCATTAAGATAATTATCATTAATGATGTATTTTGTATTAAATTGTGTTGACAGGCGCGAACTCTGCCAAGTGATGAAAAATACCGCCCAGATAAACTGGTAACTATTTAAAAATAATTTTATGTGTTGTAAAATTGAGGTTGATACTGCATTATTAAATGGTAATATTTTATTTTCACAATACCAAAAACAACAATTACTTCCGTTGTTGTTTTTTATCTCTGTTTTTAATTACAGAACGATTTATTTGCGTTTGGGTATAATGCAGTAGCATACAGTAAATTAATTTTACATCGAAACGAATGAAATTAACTAGTTAGCAAGATGGACAAAAGCAGTTCTTTAGAATTGAATATAATAATGAATCAGCACTTTTTTAGACCTATAAGTTCCTTACTACCTTTCGACAGCAGTAAGACTGTTATTTTATGAAGCACATGTCGACATAATTTCACATATGGCACATATTAATGAACAACATCTATAATCCAAACTAAAGGACACGTAAGATACACGTATTCTTTTGCCGTTTTTTAGAAAGCATTTACGACAACTGCCCGGAAACTCCGACTTAACTCTGAATTAATATCGCTCACTGCCAAGAAATTCAAAACACTGGAAGACATAGAAGCGATCTACAAGTACACATTCTATCGACCGACGGTAAGGCAAACCATATTCAGATAATAACAAACTGTGTTTATTTGTGTGGACACACTCGTTCGCAGAGATGCAAAAACACACTTCGCATGAGAATGGTGCAACCCATCAATGTTTGAACAACTCGAAAGCTTGTGTCTCTGGGACTGGGACTCGAACTTGCAACCTGCCAGCTGTATCAAGGCGGCATGATACTCGTCTTGATATCAGGTTTCAGGCTCGAGTTTCATTAATTTCTTACAATTGAAAACGTAGTACTGTGCTTATGTATCATCATTATGTATGCAATTATAATTAATGAACGTTATTGATTATTGTTGTAAACAGGAAGAAATCGAAACGTGGGACAGTGATGAAGTGTTTGGCAACCGCGCCCTTAATGGCTGCAACCCATCTCAAATCAAACTTTGCGAACAACTCCCAGAAGGGTAATACGATTAATTTTTTGTATATATAATTATTTACTAGGTTAACTGCCAAATTGAAATAATAACGATAATGTATAGTTGTATCCTAAGCTAATAAATATGAACCAAAAATATTGGAATTAAATTAATATAATAATAATAATAATAATAATTGTCAACTTATATAACGCATAATGTAAAATACCTCTATGCGCTTTACAGCAGGGAGTGGGATAAATCATTAAAAGTTTCACCTCATAAATAAATAAATGAATATCAACAGTAAAAATAAATATACTATTACAATAAGTTAAGAATAATTTTAAATACAGTAATTTTATTTATTTTTTATTTACCAAATTGTTAAATAATTATTTTCTTGTCCTTATTATATTACCTTACTTTTTTTTTCTTATTTTTTCATGTCTTTTCTTCCATGTTTCTTTCTCACCACCTGTCTCTCTGTTCATTTACTTCCCTGTAATTTCTTTCTTTACTTCCCCCCCCCCCACAACTTTCCTTCTTTTATTTTCCTACTTTCTTTCATTTTTCCCTTTCTTTTCTTTTCTTTTCCAATAGATTTTCCCTTTCTTACCTTATATTTTTCATTTTCTTTCCTTTTATTTTCATTTCTTTCCTTTGCACATTTCTTATTCTCTCTTTCTCTTTCTTTACCACTTCCATTTTTCCCCTTTTATCTTTTCCTTCTATGTCTTTCGATATTTTGCCTTTCTTTTCGTTTCTTTTTCTTAAAATATTCCTTTCATCTTTCTTTAGCTTCCTTTCTTTTCATTTCCTTTTCTTCTTTTCCTTTTTACATTAATTTTCTTTTCTTTCAAATTTCTTTTTCATTCCTTTTCCTTCTTTATCTTTTCTATTCATTTCCTTTCCGTTTTTCCTTTCCTTTTTTTTTTCATTCCTTCTAGTTCATTATAACTTTCATTACCTTTCCTTTCCTTTTCGTTTTCTTTCTTTTTCTTTTCCTTTCTTTACCTTTTCGTTTTCTTTCTTTTTATATTGCTGGCTTTGTATTTTATTGAAGTTATTAGCTTTCAATTGAACATTATAACAAGAAAATGATTCTTTTTTTCTTCTCCGTCACCTCTGTTTTATTTCATTTCTCCTTTTTTTAAAATATTTCTTTGCAAATTAATAGATGTAGCCTATTAAATGCAGTCGACTTAAAACCCCTTAAATTGGCTGGCAATGAAAATTTATATTTTTCGTAGTAAAAAAGCTGTAAACCAGCAAAATTAAAATGTTAAAATAATGTTTGAAGTGTTTTCTGCTTCTTATATCACAGAGAGTGTACCTTGAATAGGTTAGTGCGTTTCTTTTCTTTGACAGGTTTTATGTGACAGCTGATATGGTGGAGCCCTTCCTCGAAGGGTTGACATTGGACGATGCTTTGGTGAACAAACGAATTTTCATCATAGATTATCATGTGATGGAAGGAATCGATTGTGTAAGTTTTATATTTCCACTCGTCTTTTAATCAACTAATCAAATGACACGTGTATGTGTATAAAAAAGTATCTGTACATACACTTAATACGTTTCTGAAAGCCTTCATGGCACAAGGAAATAGGCGATTGGCCTACTAATAAAAAATGTGTGTCATTGTGATAAATGTCGAGGAGAGAAGGTTGTAAAGTAGTTATTTAGGTAATACAATGACAGTAGATATATTCTATTTCAGATGCCATGTCCGTTTGCATTGTATTTTGTCGGCAACGATAAAAAGTTGAGACCTATTGCAATCCAACTGCAGAGGGCGTCTGAAGATGCGACAGACAAACCACCTGTAAGATCATTTCGTTCATTCTGTTCAAGCTTAATATCATTATTATTATTATTATTACTATTATTATTATTAATTATTATTATTAATTATTATTATTATTATTTTTATTATTGTTATTTGTATTATTTTTATTGTTATTGTTATTATTGTTCTTATTATTGTTCTTACTATTGTTGTTATTGTTATTGTTAATGTTATTATTGTTAATATTATTATTGTTTTATATTTGTTAATCTCATTGTTTAGATGACAATTTATTTTTAATGAAAGTTATAAGAAACGAAGTGCTACTCACAACGTTTTGATCTCTTTCATTATCAAAGACTGCATGGTGTAATTGCAGCTTGGTCATGACCTGTTGGTCGTGACGTAGTACGTTCTGAGTAAGTATAGTATCTTATAATGCTCTTAAACTGTCATCTATACAATCGAAGCTAAATGAAATTCTTTGAAGATTGTTATTGTTATTGCAATTGTTGTTGGTGTTATTACTATTGTTGTTGCTGTTGCGGTTATTGTTATTTTTAATATTGAAATTATTATTTATCGTTATTTGTTATAATATTAATAATTATTATGATAATAGTATTAAGATTATTTTAAATATTATTTTAACGTTGTCAACAGGTATTCTTACCGAACGACCCTGATTACACCTGGAAATTAGCCAAAATGTGGTTCAGCTTAGCAGATGCGTCATATCACCAGACGGCAACGTTCTGCTTCACCTACAACATTTTAGAATCTGTAACCGTAACGATGCACCGCCATCTCTCTCTTTCTCATCCTCTCCATAGGCTGATCGCTCCACATTTACAGCACGTCATAGCCACAAACAGGTTAATACATTTTGACCTTTCTCCTAGCATATATATCAAACCTAACATAAATTGCAGCAGAACTCAAGTTATGTTATGACTATTGAAATGAAATTATACGTAACAAGAGCTAGCTGTATAATATATGTATATATATATATATTTATATATATATACTATACTTACTATATATATACTATACTTACT
>NW_022723260.1:422547-424101 GCF_011630105.1 Anneissia japonica
CTTATACACATCTTGTATATATTAGGCAATAAGTAGGCAATAATAAGATGGTAATTAGCAGCACGTATGTTCCCAGCGAAATATATGTAAATATAGACATTTATATGATAAAAATCATACACAGTTGGCGTATTATAGGAATATAATTTTATTAGGCACGAATATTTCGTCCTGTCCTCAGGGCCATGGGCGGATTTAGGGGGGGGGGGGGCGCCGGCGGACCCCCCCCCCCCCTCTGCTTGTATCACATTTTTTTTTTTTTTTTTTTTTTTTGAGATAATTGAATGGATACACAATTCCATAGAAAGGTTGACTCTATGTCATATACTGATATACTGATATGTGTGCACATCTCCATTGACGACACCCCTTCAGTAGACTTACTCTTTTAATAAAGTACAGTTTTTTTGTAGACAACATTTGACACTTTTGACGTGTAAGTTTTGCTTCCTTATTGTTTTCAAGTACAGTACCTGGTTTAATCATATTGTGTAATTTAAAAGATATTTTGTATATTGTAATTGTATAATCCTGTTGTCTCTAATTGACATAAAAACAAAGTAGGCCTACCTAAACCTAGGGCCTAGGCATATTTCCAGTGGCGGATTTGGGTGGGTGAGAGGGTGGGGTGGCGTATACGCCCCCCTCTATTTTTTGTAAAGAAAAAATTACACCCACAGTGTTTAAGTCTTCTTTTCCTACCAAAAACACCCTAGGAGAGTGCTATTCATAAATCCACTTGGTGAGAAATAGAACACTTGTAATTTACTCAATGTTAATATACAGTAGCAGATTTTGTTGTTTGACGACTTTTTTAACGGATTTTGGATATTAGTTTTCCTTTTTGCTGATTTTGTGATTTTTATGTTCAATTTTGCTGAGAAACTTCATCATGTTTTCTAGAAGTAAAATTTCTCTTTTGAAATGGTGTACATTTATGAGCCTTCGCATGTTGTCAAACAGCGGTGGCGCCAGAGGGGGGGGGGCTGGTGGGGGCTATAGCCCCTTATTCCCCTCCACCGTCTGAGAAGCATAGACCTCCCGTCGGGGAAGACGATACATTTTGTCGGGGAAAAAACAAATAAAAAAAATATTTACATGTAATATTCGTTTAGCCACCATATTGTTGTTAACTTTTCATCACAACAACAACAACAATAATAATAATAATTATTCAATGAGACTAATTAAAAATAGTTTGCGTTCTGTTATGACAAATGCTCATTTAGATAGCCTCATGATGGTTGGAATACATCGTGATAGGTGAAGCAAACTCGACCATGACAGCGTGGTTGACAGATTTCATGCAAAATTTCCAAAATATAGAATTTCACTTTCAAGAATGGGGATTTTAAAATAAATTAGATGGTTACATTGCATACTCTTTGTTTCTTGCTTTATTCAAAATGTTTTGGTTTTGTAAGCTGGTTTCAAAATTAGAAAGCATAGCCTACATGAAGTCATATTATAGTAACTCGATGCCTATCAAATAAGTAATAAAAATTCGCCATAATTCATCAAATATCCAGCTAAGAGAGACTCGATTCGCTCCAC
>NW_022723260.1:424146-430724 GCF_011630105.1 Anneissia japonica
GTATTATGAAGTATAAGCATATTATTGTAAACATTTGTATTGCGAACAAGGTCAGTGATTTATAGACCAGTTGAGTAGGCCTAGACATTTACTGTGACTGATCATTCATGAGTCTTTCTTTTTGCTTTAAAAAAAATAGATTTCGAAAGGACCTCCGGATTGCAGCAAATACCATTGACGAACGAAATGCAAGCCGAGAATTTCCCTACTATAGCCTTCACCCTGATAACATCCCAAACGGAATATCCATATAAACCAGTAGACCAGTAAATAAGTCTCAAATGCTGTTCGAATTGTGTACTTCTGGTTAAAAAACATGAAATTTAGAATTCCCAGATTGATAGGCCTATGTTTTGATGTAATAGGGTACCTTATTTAAAGGGCACAGCGCCCACTAGTGGTTAGAATTAGTAAACCCAAAGTACTTACGATTCCAGTCGACTTATTTGTCGGGGTATCAGAATGAACATGTTATATGCATATTTACATTTGCCTTGTAAAAAAAAAATACAATAATGGTGAATACATTTTTTTTAGAAAATTGAGCGTGTATAGCCTACATGCGTATGTTAATGATCTTGCGTAAAATGTTCGTACATGTAAGTTTACACATTTTTAAATATTTATCTATTTATCATTTTTAATTTTTATTTATTGGAAGGCGATCAACAACTTAATCCCTAAGTGTTTGATAGAATAACACATAAATCACTATCCTCATTGGCCAGTTCTGTGCACTTGCTGTTGTATCCAGAAAGAAGGCTAGAAGCCAGGCACACGACAGTAATTTGTCTTAAATTATTTCTTCAATCAACCAATCGTTGGTATTGGTAATGCTCCTTATTTCAAAACGTCAGTGGCACATTCATGTAATTTGTCTTAAATTATTTCTTCAATCAACCAATCGTTGGTATTGGTAATGCTCCTTATTTCAAAACGTCAGTGGCACATTCATGTCATTTCTTGTTGGTGAAACATAATGAAAACGATATGTTTGAAGTAGTATTGTTAAATATTACCTGACAGACAAAAATCAGGTATACATGTTCCAGGTTTTTACCTTTATTTCGACCAACATATAAGTTCAATTTGTGCATAAATTTCTCAGTATACTGACAATACATAAGTTCAAGAGAGGTTTTTTAAGTCTTGTTTTTCAATATGTGGTATGACCGAGCTGTATTAAAAACCAAGTGTCTGACTTATAAATTCGTAAGTAGGTCGTTTCGGTTAAATTTTAGTATACAATATTCTATTAGTCTAGCAATACTGGATTTTTATATTTTCATTATTATTATATATAATATTGAATTTATTAGACCATGGTGTCGATCAAAGAACTTAGTGTGAATAGTGTGTTTGTATTCTTCTAACCCAATTCGCTCGGTTTTATCTTCAGTCATGATGCCATGGCATCCAATAGGCCTACCGGTATGTTTTACGAAACAAGTGAGCCGATATATTCAATAACTGTCTCTTATACACATCTAGATGTGTATAAGAGACAGTATATATATACTTCAGAGTAAACATTAGGCCTATTTAAAACGGATCCGTTTGTGTAAATTTAACAGGAAGTTGAGACTAAAAGCTGGCCGTGTATACACTACCAGATGTAACGATTTTATGGGAAAAGGGTTTAAAAAAATATAACATTTCACTTCTATGGTATTGCCTTATATATTGTAATTCGTTAATTAATGATGTTTAATAGAGACTTTTCGCAACGTTATGAAAACAACGAATACGCCATATTCATTATCGTCATTTGTGCCTAAAACCTTCTTGAATATGACAAAAAAAAGGCATTTCACCTCTGTGGCATTGCATTATATATTGTAATTCGTTAATTAATGATGTTTAATAGGGACTTTTCGCAACGTTACGAAAACAACGAATACCCATATTCATTATCGTCATTTGTGCCTAAAACGTTCTTGAAATACATTATAAGAGCTGAATATGATCGTAGGTTGAACGGCCTACGTTGTGACAGATATGGTACTGTAGGGGATTGGATTGACTAACATTTGAAAACGTAGCCGTATTGGTTACTGTTTTCGTAAGCTTGCTAAAATCTCTATTATTGTCTTTTTTTCTCGATTCTAGAATCTAACGATGTGGTGGAGAATGATTTTGAACTGTATGGCTTTAGAAGTACTCTTTCGAAATCGGTAGACACCGGTGGCTGCGACATACCGGTACGATAAACTTCTGATCAAGTTAAAAGATTTACATAAAAATTATTTTTCACTGAGAGGTTGGTAGGTAGGAGAATAACCCATAACTTGCAGCGTCATTGTTATGAATTGCGTATGGGCGTGGCTCGTGAGTACCTAGCAGCCGTAAATAGGCCTAGGAGGTGCTTCATGGGAATGACATGTTCACATCATTCCACAAATACAGGGGCTAAAAAGAACCATATCATTGGGGTAACTTCCTACTCTTCCGAAAGACGCAATGGTTCTTTAAATTGCACACGAGCAAGATGTATCCAGAATTACAGCACATCTTTTTTTCCCTTTTTTTTTTAATTGTTGCTGCCATTGATGTTTTGTATTTTTGAAGATCTTAATTATGGGCTATTAAATAAATGGTGCTGTTACGTAATGTTTCTTATCGCGATGCTTTTTTCATTAACAGGGAATTTGTGGAGAGGACGGCTTCGAAACTCGTGAACAAGTTATCGAGGTTTTCACGGTGATAATCTTTGTTTCCAGCGTGGGATGCGCTTCTTCTCAACATGGAATTTATGAACGTTACGCCTACCCACCTGCCTATCCTGTCTTCCTGAATGGAGAACCACCAAAAGATAAGGTATGTTAAATCACAGCCATTTTCTCTTGAGTCGCGTGTACGCTCTATTCCAACTTTAAACGCCTTTTGACGTCCGATATTGAATGAGAATCTCTTAAAAGATAGACGATGCTATAACTCAGGTGTGCATTTAGGCCTAATGTTTTTTATGATGTTGTCATAACACTCACATAGTAGTATTAGATGGTGTATTTATTAGATGTTATGTATGCAATAATAAAAATCAACAATATTAACTCATATGCCTGTAATAGGAACCAATTAGCATGCATTTTATTCATTTAGTTGCAAAATGGTTTTCTGTGCGGGTTGTACGCCTGTTTGTAGAAAGAATTCTTCCTGTTATCAACGACTCCTGACGTAATACTCTCTGTTTTTATAGAGTGAACGATCAGAATCTGATTTGGTAGCGGCCCTGCCAGAAAAAAGCAAAGTTCTTGAAATGCTTACGGTTGCCAAGTTATGGAGTCTAAGCAGCAGAAGCAAACTGGCTGAGTTTGATAAACAGTGGCTGTACAGCGAAGAGTGTTGCGAAGCTTTACAACAGTAAGGAACTGTATTACATAATTGAACATCAACACCATAATAATAATGACGATAATTTGGAGGAGCAAGGCTGATGATGAAGATTATCATTATCATAATTATTCCTCATCATTATCATATTTATTTATCGTCATTATTATTATTATTGAAATTTTACTTTTATTCCTGGATGGTCGGAAAATCGGATGGGATGATCTTATTAAATCCGTAGTTTGCCATAGGCCTATGTATTATGAAGTATAAGCATATTATTGTAAACATTTGTATTGCGAACAAGGTCAGTGATTTATAGACCAGTTGAGTAGGCCTAGACATTTACTGTGACTGATCATTCATGAGTCTTTCTTTTTGCTTTTAAAAAAATAGATTTCGAAAGGACCTCCGGATTGCAGCAAATACCATTGACGAACGAAATGCAAGCCGAGAATTTCCCTACTATAGCCTTCACCCTGATAACATCCCAAACGGAATATCCATATAAACCAGTAGACCAGTAAATAAGTCTCAAATGCTGTTCGAATTGTGTACTTCTGGTTAAAAAACATGAAATTTAGAATTCCCAGATTGATAGGCCTATGTTTTGATGTAATAGGGTACCTTATTTAAAGGGCACAGCGCCCACTAGTGGTTAGAATTAGTAAACCCAAAGTACTTACGATTCCAGTCGACTTATTTGTCGGGGTATCAGAATGAACATGTTATATGCATATTTACATTTGCCTTGTAAAAAAAAAATACAATAATGGTGAATACATTTTTTTTAGAAAATTGAGCGTGTATAGCCTACATGCGTATGTTAATGATCTTGCGTAAAATGTTCGTACATGTAAGTTTACACATTTTTAAATATTTATCTATTTATCATTTTTAATTTTTATTTATTGGAAGGCGATCAACAACTTAATCCCTAAGTGTTTGATAGAATAACATATAAATCACTATCCTCATTGGCCAGTTCTGTGCACTTGCTGTTGTATCCAGAAAGAAGGCTAGAAGCCAGGCACACGACAGTAATTTGTCTTAAATTATTTCTTCAATCAACCAATCGTTGGTATTGGTAATGCTCCTTATTTCAAAACGTCAGTGGCACATTCATGTAATTTGTCTTAAATTATTTCTTCAATCAACCAATCGTTGGTATTGGTAATGCTCCTTATTTCAAAACGTCAGTGGCACATTCATGTCATTTCTTGTTGGTGAAACATAATGAAAACGATATGTTTGAAGTAGTATTGTTAAATATTACCTGACAGACAAAAATCAGGTATACATGTTCCAGGTTTTTACCTTTATTTCGACCAACATATAAGTTCAATTTGTGCATAAATTTCTCAGTATACTGACAATACATAAGTTCAAGAGAGGTTTTTTAAGTCTTGTTTTTCAATATGTGGTATGACCGAGCTGTATTAAAAACCAAGTGTCTGATTTATAAATTCGTAAGTAGGTCGTTTCGGTTAAATTTTAGTATACAATATTCTATTAGTCTAGCAATACTGGATTTTTATATTTTCATTATTATTATATATAATATTGAATTTATTAGACCATGGTGTCGATCAAAGAACTTAGTGTGAATAGTGTGTTTGTATTCTTCTAACCCAATTCGCTCGGTTTTATCTTCAGTCATGATGCCATGGCATCCAATAGGCCTACCGGTATGTTTTACGAAACAAGTGAGCCGATATATTCAATAAATTACATTTAATGTATAAAATAAAGTATTGTGCTTTGATAGTGGCCACAATAATAGTGTTAAAAATGTCACGATGTCGTTGTTTTATACTAAGGATTTTTGAAAGGTTAATATATAAAGGCCTATTTAAACAATATTAATAAAGCGAATTTCTGCACTGCAAGTGTAAGAACCCTGACAGTTCTCACCATGGCCGCCAATCGGTGGGGACAGGGGGACACGCCCTTCCCCCCCCCTTTTCAAAGTGGGAGGGACATGACATCAATTATTGTTCCCCCTTCCTATCAAAACCCGACTTTTCAAAGCTAGTGGCAAGAACAACAATTACGAATGACTGTCAAATAATCTCATTCGAAAACATATAACATGATAATCAGTAGATAGTAAATAAGATAAATCAATATTTTTATAAATGTATAGGCCTAAGTGGGCTTTTGTTTCAAGTTTACGAGATTTATAATGAATATTCTGAAAACGTAATGTGGAAACCAATGTTAAATGTTATCCTTAAGATCAATTAAATACAACTTACAAAAGGCTAAAAAGCCTACGGCCCAAGCATTCCCTTTTTTCACATTAATTTAATTCCACTCCCACCCACCTTCCATTCATGGATCGACGTCGATGCAGGAGGGGGTACAGACGATCCGATCGCACCCGCTCTAAATTGTATTAAAAATAATTGTTGTATTGTATTGTTGATATGAATTCCATGTAATATTTTTGAGGTATGAGAGTGCAGTTTCCGGGCACCTAGACGTCCATCATAATCTCAAAATGTTATTACCTCAACCCTAACCATGGTGGGGCTGAGGTGGTGTGGACTTTCACACACCCCTACCTCAAAATCCTGCATCCGCTCCAGCATTAACGCCACACACACACAATCATTATAGGTAGAACACCCCAAACCTGCCCCACCACCCAAACCTGCCCCACCATCCCCACCCCATTCGGACCATAGATCATTGAGTGCCCGGTCCAAAGCCATAAGTCTAGGTACATATATTAGTAGAGTCGTTTTCATGAGATCCGTAACTAATTTTAGGATACCTTTTTTCTCGATGGATTTGGCAAGATGGACCAATTTAGATAAAATATAGCTCCTATATACCGCCCAGATATGGGAGGTATATTTGGTATCCAAAACGGACTTCGGTTATGTTCCAACTCCAGAGCTATAATCAGTGGCGGATCCAGTAAACGGAAAGCTGAATATCCATAGATTTTTCTCATATAAAATATATGAATTCCCATTGAATGAAAAACAAATTCACCATTAAAACACTAATTTCAATATGAATTAAATGAACAATCCTGTCTAGGAATTACGCCCACACAAAAAAATAAATAAATAAAAATAAAAAATAAATAAATTGGTTCGTGTGTGAATCGAACACACAACCTCCAGGTTTGCTATTCATTATCCACCATCAACTAAACTGCCTTAAAAAAAAATTGGTTCGTGTGGGAATTGAACACAACCACCAGGTTTGCTATTCATTATCCACCTTCAACC
>NW_022723260.1:430825-434465 GCF_011630105.1 Anneissia japonica
TTTCTTTTTTAAGCATTTCAATTTGTTGCTTGAAATTTTCTCAGGGCATTGCCGATTTAATCACCAAATTGGGGGACTTCTTCTTCGCTTCGCATCGTTAAAAGCTATATTAACTATTAGCACATTACAGTGGCGGATCCAGGGTGGGGGGGTTTTTAGCATATAAAAGTTCAGGCTGACACCCTTGCATATGCTGAATATAATTATCATGATTCAAAGGTGTATACACAGGACGAGGTGATATTTTGACCATGATTCGCTCTAGAATCAAGATAAGCAAGAACATTCGACTGAACTAAAAGTTAATACCAGTGTCACTGCATGAGTCAACAAGGGAACGAGATGAATAAAAGGCATAATTAGGTGATGTCTTTGGCATTAAATCTACTCATTGAGTATGCTCGTCAGCTCGTTTGGCCTGAGATAGATCCACAGGCCACAGGCTATAGGTCTAGCAGCTCTGAGAAAAATATTTGGCCTGGAAAAGGGTGACCCCAGCCGAGGGGGAGGGTCGTCCGACCCCTGAACCCCCCCCCCCTCTGGATACGGGCCTGCATAACATCATGAATACATTTTACATTCAATTCAATGCAAGTAGGTTGATGACTGTTCTATTATTGAATGGTAAATGTTATTTTCGTGACGATAGACAATACCTGGATTTGCGTCAGGAGAATCAATTCCCACTATAGCCAATTTAAGGCACATAGGAAAAATTATTAGATCACTATTTTTTAAAATCAGAACAACTGCTTCTTTTAATAGATGAGGGAGGGACTTTTTTATTTGGCAAGAATATTGTAAGTATTGTATAAAAACAGGTTTAATTTTTATTGTTTTTTAAAGAAAACGTATTTCCAATCAAAAATTACATTGTTTTTTATGCTGTTGAAAAAAATGATGCGAGAGAAAAAGAAACATTTTTTTAAATTTCCGCATCAATATTTCCCAATTTTGTTGACGCGGGCTAGAGTGATGATCTAATAATTTTTTTTGTATAGGCATAATTATGATCTGTTCATTGTGCGTTCGATTTTGATAATGATAGGAATGATAGGAGCACTGTATGATCAATGTGCGCCAAAATAAATAGATGATTAACATAAAAAGTATGATGCCGTTTATTTGTACAATACTGCTATTGTTTCTAAAATTTGGTGGAGTAATGTAGTTCATGTGGTTATCATTGGAAAGTTTTTGATCTATTAGTAAATTCTATAATCTGGTTGTTGTACGCATATAGACATATTTTTTACATTTTTCATTTTATTTCTTTATTCATGTTCTTTGCAATTCATGACAAAGTAAACTCAACCATACATATTCAAAAACAGAGCGACGAAAAGGACCTCCCCGAAACTCTTAGGAGCTTTTAAAATGGAGACCCGGTGTTAAAATTAAAGTTTGTTTAGACATAAAGACAGTGTATAACTGCCTAACTACAAAGATACACCCCTCACCCCCCTCACCCCAACAGTCATATTTATTTGATTTACATTTATTTTGAACATTGCCATTAGGACATTGTTTAAATCCACACTAGCCTATATTTTACACTGATTGTACTGTCGGCAATACCAGAAACGTTCATTCCCATTACAGTATGGTCTTCCATTTCTATAGCGCATAATACGTGTGCATGACAAACGTCACATAACCACTACTAATTCCACCTTAATTCGGAGTCGCTCAGCTCAGTCTTACATGTGTAAATGTTCGTATTGACACTGTGTTTTTAGCATTGTTTTAAAGTAATAACCTATCAGACATTTACATGAACAACAAAACGAATGGAAATATATTTGTCTTAACTATTGTTTTCAGCAAAGTGGCATATTTAAAGAAGGGGATGTTGATGTAATTAGAGTCCACATCACGTCAGTACCATCGTGGTTGGCGGTGACGCAAACATTTCAGTATTTTATACCACTGGATGACCCCAAAATGGAACTTACCTTTCCTATTAAATAATAATGTTTTTGACAAATTGAGTAAAAAAAAAACCCAATTAATTAATTAGGTACCCGAAAATTAAATTTAAGTACTTACTATTCTAAAAACTACCATATTCAACTGAGCCCCACTATGGTTGGGGCTCAGGTGAGAACATTTTGGGAAGTTGAGACTCGTTAGATGCACAAAAAAGCACTTGAATAGTACAAAAATTACGATATCCACCTGTGCCTCACTATGGTTTTGGGGCGCAGATGAGTCAATTGCAAGAATTTGAGACTTTATAGATGCCCCAAAACAACACTCGGATACTTAAAATTTTAATCCATCTATCTCAGCCCACCAAGGTTGAGACTGAGGTAAAACAATTTTAAGAATTAGAGACTTTTAGATGCAGGAAAATGGCAAATACATAATAACAACAACAATTACTATATCCACAAAGGCGTATCCCCATCATGGAGGTGAGAAAATGTTAAAAATTGGGGAATTTTGATGCCGGAAAATGGCAATGTCATACATAAAAACTAGGAAAATTACTATATTCACCTGAGCCCCGTCATGTGTGTGGCTGCATGAGATAAAGTTGGAGAATGGCACTTTAATACTTAAAATTTATGTTGGTTATTTTTTAACATTTGAAAAGGGGATCTACGTATAAACAAAATTTTAGATTTGGTACTTAGCTCATGGCTAGATACTATGTTGAAAACACATATTTCAACATCAAAGGAAATCACAAAAGTTCTTAACAGTTGGGTCATTCCATGCCAACTCAACAAATGCATTACATCATGGACCATAGATTTTTTTTGGCACACTGACTCAGTAATATAGTGTAAACTGAAAACCTGAAATTTTGAGACTCGCCAATTTGTTCATTTTCCTGTGGCGGCAGTTTGAAGTTAAGGGGGCATGGCCCAAGATAAATATGAATATAATAATTATGAATTCTAGGAAGTTTCTATTCATAAATCGAACATGAATATATTCATGAAACAGATATAGAAAGTTTCCAGAAAATAATTTATCATATATTATTGGCCACAAAGAAATGATATGTGGTGTCCAAGTGCTGTGACTTACTAATAATAAGGGCCGTCACCCACAATACAAATTCGATGAGGTTATTGTTAGCCAGGTTGAAGTCGCCCATTAAGAAATAAACCAGAAATTTAAATTTTATTTAATTTAAATTTTTTTTCGTGATTTCTGGTTATATTAAAATATGTGTAGTTTTCAGAAAGACGAGACGAGAGTTCCCCAAGAACCACGCAATTAAAAAATCTGTGACTGATTTTACAGTAAGTCTCTTCTCTTCTTGCTGTTCACCGTGTCCGATGATGACTAGGTCTAGTTCTCCGGGTGTTTCAGCCGAACATGCAGGCGTTATAACTCAACTGCACAAGATTCATGTCATACAAAAACGAGCTATCCGTGCTGTCTCAGGTGACACATACTCACACTGCTGATAAATCTCGTCTTGGTATTGATATAGGCCTATTTATTTTTTGGAAGTCTTCTTGCTATATTTATGCATCTTGTTCTTTCCAATTCAGTTCCTATTATTGTAAAATGTTGATACAAGCAAGCATTATTAAGATAGTAGGCCCTAACCTAATTAGTATGTAGGCCTACTTTTTGTATTATAATAAATATCTTTAGTTCTTATATAGGCCTATATATA
>NW_022723260.1:434697-448024 GCF_011630105.1 Anneissia japonica
ATTCACAAGTGTTACGATCAATAAAGGTGTTTTTTTAATACTTCAACCAAGAACAGGAAAAAGTTACTTCTCTGAACTTTGACCCAATCTGGTGACGATTTGGGGTGGTTAGCTACGATTACGACCTTGCATGCTGTGACACCACGACTCGATCGACTGAGCGAGACATGTTGCTATGTGCTGTAGATTTATTAAATTATGAATTGCAATGTGTGATAAAAAATTGTTAGTTTTATGAAAAGACTGATGATCAGGTGAGAATATAGCCTATATTTTTTGTACAATTGGTTGATCAGCCCTGCCTAGGCTAGAGCCCACTACTAGTACTAGCTAGGGTTCTAGCCTAGGCCTAGGCCTATTCCTCCTAGCTAGGCCTAGTAGGTCCTAGAATATTCAGGCCTAGGCCCTCAGATTGGGCTAGCTTAGGCTTGTTGGGCCTAGCTAGTAGACCCAGGCCTGGCCAAAAAGCGAGGTTTGGGCAGTCTTAATGTATAACCTAATACAAAGATTTCTTTTTGACCTAGGCCTAGGACTACGGGAGTACGGCTAGGTCCTAGGCCTATACATATACATACACTATGCCTATGTGTGTGTGTAGTAGGGCAGGCCTCCATAGGGCCTAGGCCTAGAAGTAGGCCAAGCGAATTACAGACGATTGGGCACACGAGACGATCAGGCCCAGACGATCGGGCCCATTTTTGGACGATCGGGCCTACCAATGACAATGTAGACCATTTTCTAAAACGGCGGGTAGACGTTTGGGCCCATTTTGACGGGGCGCGACCGAAATTGACCTAGGCAAGCCAAAATGGTTTTGGAAAGTTTCGATTTTGTCAGCAGACGATCGGGCCCAATATTCAGTTTTCCCTAAAGACGATCAGGCCCACGAGACAATCAGGCCCAGGACGATCAGGCCCGTTTTTGGACGATCGGGCCCACTTTTTAAAACCGAAAAATGGGCCCGATCGTCGAAAAACGGGCCCGATCGTCCTGGGCCCGATCGTCTGTCACCCGGCCAAGCTGGCCTTGGCCTGTCAGAGTTTACCAAACTACTATTAGGCTAGACTATTAACCTTAGCTAGCCTAGGGCCAAGGCCTATGTACCAGGGTTGCCAGATAGTCGATAGACTTCATGGCCAAATTCGGCCAAACTTTTTTTCGATATCAGCCAAAATTCGGCCAGATTGTAATCGGATTAGTAGGTAAGTAAAATTACATGCTAATCAGCAATCATTTGTTTAAAATTGAAGAATTAAACCTCTGAAGCATTTTGGGCAATCAAATTTCTTTTTCTTTCATTGTTTTTTTCCCTTTTTTTAACTTTCCAAAAGTGAGGCCTGTCCCCTTAAATCCACCCCTGGCACATATTATGGAACAGATGTCCCTGGGGAGAATTCCATAATGTTGCAACTATAATCAGCGCATTTTGTGTTTGAACCTACCAGGAACCCACTTGTGGATAGAAAGAGCCGACATCCGTAGGAAAGTGCCTTAACTACTGTATGTCACAAGCAAATACACAGCGAGGGATCATCATTTAAAAATACCACTTCATCTGAACAATTTACAGTAAATCATTAAATGTAACTGCTAATCTTTAAAATAAAACACTCTTTGTTACGTCAACTTGGCCAAAGGGTAACATGAATTAAGTTTTTGTACAAGTACGACTAACGTTCTTGAATGCAAACAAGGTACACTACATTAGATTACAATCAAATAGGCATATAGGTTCCTAGAATTTATATTGGAAAAAAAATGTAAACTTTTCACAAATTCGGCCAAATGAAGTTTTGCTGTGAGTTTTCAAATGTTACGGCCAGGCGAATTTTTATACAGCCAGATTTGAGGAATCTGGCCGTCAAAATGGCTATGGCAACCCTGAGACCTACTATTTATGTTCTGCACAATTTTGAGATGTTTGCGCAATTTTCAAATTGTGCAAGCTCTTCCTTGCACGGTTATTTTTTTTTTTTTTGTGGGTCTTATTTTTGGAGGGTCTTATTTTTTTTAAACAAGTGTTGAGAAAAAAACTTAAAAGCATTATGTTGACTTACATTGTTGAGGTATTTGGCAACTTATCAAACAATTGATGTAATATAATAAATATAATTTCTTTAATAATTTTTGCTGCTAGGTCTGGCCTAGGGATAGCCTGAAATTGCGGCCCAGCAGCAGGCTATGGTGAGGTCAAGCTTATGCTAGGCTCGATAAAACTATTAGACTAATTCCTATTAGTATATTTCTATCTATTTATTAGTGTGAATCCTTAATAAATGCAATTCTTTATTTTTTTCAATTGTAGCTACCGACTGTGTCCCACACACACACCTGACTTTTCTTTTATCATTGAAAATGTTCTGATGGCTTGAAACATCGAAATTCTGTTGAATTATAATCTAATACTGTAATAGGTTAATATCAACATCAGGAAATAAATTTAAATGTCACATTTTATGATAATTGCTGAAAGAAACCTTGCGCTGTTTGCATACTGCGCACACAGTTTGAAACAACTTTGCAATAACAACAGGAACTCAAAATGAGCAAAAGGAACAAATTGCGCACTCTTATTATTGTTCCTAATCTATAGACCAAGGTGTACATGCAATTATCCATGTGGGTCTATAGAAAGCCTAAGTCTGAGACCATGTAGACATTTTAGTTTTTTACATTGATATTGTATATTTTTTTTTTTGTATGTTAAAAAATTATAAATTTCAATTTTGTTAGTGCTTACTTTGCAGTGATATCACCATGAAGGTTGAATCAGGAGTTTCTAGCAAGGCCAACCAGCCTAACTTCATCTTATTCATCGTGGGCGTACTACTGGGTGCATGCATGATGGCTGTGTACAGTACATTTTTCCATAGACAGTTCAATTCCACCGGTAACCATATGAAATTTTGGGGACAACCCTACTCGGAACATGTTAATTCACTGCAACAAGTTAATATATCTGATCCCCAAGGTCATATTGAAGTAAATGCGGAAAATAGAATTGAACCTCATGAAAGGTTAAAGTTCAAACAACACCATGATCTTCATTACAAAGGTAAATATCAGTGATTTTATTAAACAAATAATCATTACTTAGCTAAGCTTATCCCATGTACCGTAAGTAACTGTATTCACTGGTGGAGTGTATACAGTTATTTGTGTGGTTTTCTTGACCAAGGCATTCCAATACATCCTACTAGATTCGCATCATCTGCAGTACACATTCTACTGTCCCACGTCATTCTAATACCCCATTCAGACTAGCATCGCATTGCGATCGGTTGTAGCAATTGCGACACCCAATCGCACCCAATCGCAAAGTAAAATCGTGTCTGAAAGCTCACCAATAGTAGTCGATATGTAATCGCTATCACAATTGTTACCCGTTGCGATTGGGTGCTACAATCTTTATTACTCCCGATTACCACGGAATCCGATCGCAACGAATCACAACGAATTCCACAGGCACTGTTTGGCTAAGGTCAGTCAACATGGGCCTAGCCACCGGAGGTCTAGGCCCTAGAATGTAAAATTAGTTTGTGTTGGTCTGAATGCGTTCGTTGATTGCGATCGGGAGTAATCAGTTTTGGATTACCACCGATTACATCGCAACCGATCGCAATAGAGTGTAGTCTGAATAGGGTATAAGAGCATTGGAAGTTTTTCTTTTCCTTGTCATGCTGCCAAACTCTGGAATAATCTCCCAACTGAACTTTGAGACATTTCTGATCCCAATACAGTATTTTTATATGGGCACCTAAGACTCACTTATTTGCATAGCTCTTCTATTATTATTTTTTTTTTATGTGGTGTCAGTTGTGTGTTTTGCTTTTAATTGTTTCAACAATACAATTGTGGCGCTTGTGATTTCTGTTAATTGACCTGTTTTACATTCTGCCTTAAGCATTTCTCTGAGCTTGGAGATTTGGCGTGCGCTTTATAACCGAAAGGAAAAGGCACAATATAAACGCTCGTACCAGTACCAGGTGTCTTCATACTAAGTTTATTAACTTGTAATTTGAAGTGTAGTTGTAGGTGTTAAAAAGAACAAATGTTGCCTAATAAGAAAAATTCAATGAATAATAACTTGGCCTGGTAGCTTTTTTGGTAGAGCAATCAGACAGTATTTGGAGGGTATTGGGTTTGAATTCTGATGGGAGAATGCATATTCATTAAAAAAAAAAAAAAAGACATCACAGTAATAGTTTGTTTTGAACATTTTATTTTAGTTACATTTCTCTAAGCAGTAACAATTTTTAACTTCAAAATACATCAAATACATTTACACATACTTTCAAGGGTTAGCCAATAAAGCCTTTTATACAAACTGTTTTATATTGGGCCCTTTATTTACACATAAAATGTTCTTAAACGTTCATAAATGTTTTACTTTTTTTCAGATGAAGATCAAGTTGCCAAGGAATTATATAATAAAGTTCGCATTCTTTGCTGGATTATGACCTCACCCCAAACACTAGAATCAAAGGCTTCAAATGTTAAAGAGACATGGGCAAAACGATGCAATGTCGCACTCTTCATTAGCTCAGAACACAATGCAGACTTTCCCACAGTCAAAATAGAAACAAAAGAGGGACGCGAGTACTTATGGCAGAAAACAAGAGGAGCATTTCAATACATATATGACAATTATTTAGATGAAGCTGATTGGTTCTTGAAGGGAGATGATGATACATTTATAATAGTGGAGAATTTAAGGTATTTTCTTTCAGATAAAAACACCAATGACCCGTTATATTATGGACGTAAATTTAAACCATACGTAAACCAGGGTTATATGAGCGGTGGTGCAGGTTATGTTTTGAGTAAGGAAGCTGTCAGGAGACTTGTGGAAGATGCTTTTAAGAGTTCCTCTAAATGTCGTCCGGCTACAGCTGTTGGTGGTGCAGAGGATGTTGATATTGGTCGATGCCTTCAAGCAGTAGGAGTCGTTGCTGGTGATTCCAGAGATGAACTGGGTCAGGATCGATTTCATCCATTTGTTCCGGAGCACCATCTCATCCCTGGATCTGTCCAGAAAGGTTTCTGGTACTGGAAATACATTTTCTATCCGTCTACAGAGGTAAAACAGGTTGCAGTCACCTTTACTCTGTTAATGAGCTGTACAATAACATGCTGTGGTATTTTATATTGGCTCATATCAACAATTTATTCCTTCTTCTATGCAGGTGCACATAATATACCAAAGAATATAGTATGTGAGCATACAGTGTGTGAGCATAGAGTATGTTGGCATACATTATGTTAGCATACAGTGTGTGTTAGCATACAGTATGTGAGCATACAGTGTGTTAGCATACAGGAAACGGTGTGTTAGCGTACGTTGTGTTACTGTAGATTACGGTGTGTTGGCATACAGTGTGTGTTAGCATATGGTATGTGAGTATACAGTGTGTTAGCATACAGGAATTGCGCATACAGTATACCTTCTTTGTGACCATTATGTATGTGTACAGTGTGTGGGCATACGGTGTGTTAGCGTACGGTGTGTTACTGTAGCATACGGTGTGTTAGCATACAGTGTGTGTTAGCATATGGTATGTGAGCATACAGTGTGTTAGCATATAGGAATTGCGCATACAGTATACCTTCTTTTTGACCATTATGTATGTTAGCATACAGTGTGTTGGCATACAGTGCGTGTTAGCATACGGTATGTGAGTATACAGTGTGTTAGCATACAGGAATTGCGTATACAGTATACCTTCTTTGTGACCATTATGTATGTGTACAGTGTGTGGGCATACGGTGTGTCAGCATACGGTGTGTTGGCATACGGTGTGTTGGCATACGGTGTGTTGGCATACGGTGTGTTAGCATACATTATTTTAGCATACAGTATGTGAGCATGCAATATGTTAGCATTCAGTGTGCTAGCATACTGTATGCCTTCTGTGTAACCATTATGTATGTGAACAGTATGTGGGCATACATTATATGGGTATACAGAATGTAAAGCAATGCATAACTGTATGTTGGCATACATTAATGATGTGCATACTTTATATACATACAATGCTAGATTTTTAGCTCTAAACTTTTGTTCTATTATTGTTAAGTATTTTTTATTGTTGGTGGTAACCTGGTTTGCAATGAGTAATCAATTCAAAAATGGAATTCTTTACTTCCAGGGACTTGATTGCTGCTCGGACTACAGTATATCATTCCATTACATCAGTCCACAGAGTATGTACCTGATGGAGTACTTAGTGTACCATATGAAACCATTTGGAGTTGGTTACTACACCTGTCCAGCTCAACAGAAGGGCTCGGCCACATCATAAAATGATTGAAGGCTAAGTAGGGCCCACCTGATGAAATACCAAGTCTACATACCAGTAAGTGCGTGCCTGGTGGAATGACTGTACCTGCGTAACATACATGGTTGTAGCTGTAGAAAACTAAGGGTTGGTGATAGACATTTTAATGGGGGGTTATGTGATAACAACACACTCTAAATGATAAGAGTGGAATTTAAGGATGAAAAAGTGGGTTAAAAAGGGTTGGTAGAGGGCCATGAAATTAGCTTTAGACTGGGTAGAACACTCCAAGTCCCACCATAACTACATTTTTGAACATATGAAACAATTTGTGTTTTTCCTGCTTAGATCAATATTAATCTATAAAATACATAACAAATTCCATTAAAGAAATTTTAGTCGCTCATTTAAAATCAAAGAGACATGAACGTTGATTTAGATTGTCTTTTTTATAAACTCTTTGTCATGATGATGCTTACGGAGTTGTTTTTAGTTGTGAGAAATATACCTGCTTTACAGAAATTGAACCTTGGGATTGGAAGGTAAGTATGTTACCGTACTACCAAGCTAATCGCCTCCACTATAAAAAGAAGTTAGTGCGGTAACTAAATTCAATTCTACCTTTGTAATGATTTCAAAGCCCCTTTCTCACAGGCCGAGGTTGGTGAATCTTCGGGTAATGGTCAATGTCCGTGTTGATAAGCATTAATATTGTTGTGACCCGTTACGTAGCCCTTGATGCGTTCTGCGCAGTTGCTGCGCCAGCGTCTGAAATCTGGTGGAGGGTGAGGCAGCAAGTGAGGGAAAAGGTAAAATTTTAGAGGGGCAATATGCTGTGGTGGCCTGAAGTTTGTGTGGTCAAGCTTCGCTCAAAATGTTGTGGAAGTGGTCCAGGGGCCGAGAAACCCCCAAAAAATATGACAATTTAGGGGTTTCAGAGGCTTATTTAATCGATATTATAGATAGTCTACAAATATGTAGAAAATACATATCATTTTTTTCCTCCTGGACAAATTGTGGTTTTTCTTCTTTTTTGGGAGAGAGAAAACTAGGGGAGGGGGAAAGAAAATTATCTGGGGGAAAAATGTTTCTGCAGAAGTTGCAGATCTCAAGTTCTTACAGTCAGTAGACTGTCGGGGAAGTCTTCAAATGCCTGTAGAAAATCCATGGGAGAGTACATCAGTTGACGTTTCTGCTAAGCCCCTTCCTCTTGGGTATTGTTGCTAAGAACATTTGTGGGACAACACGTTTTGTGAGACACATGTATATTCCTGGCTCTGTTTTGATTGGTCAGTTGTTAAGTTGATTGACACTCTGAATATATTTATTATGTACTCTATTGTATTGAAAATTTGCTATATATCATTTGCTCCAGTTCAGTATGTTTGAGTGTTTTGACAGATGCTATTATTTTTAGCACTTCCTATCTCTCTGAACTGGCCTCTATAAGAAAATGCCATGACCTGCTTTTGAAAGCAATACACATTAATTGTTTTTTTGCATGGTTACCTTTACAATATATATTATATTTTTCTATTTCAATTTATATTAGTAGAGGGGTGAAGTTTGTATGTATTAAATACATATTTTACTATAAATGGCATTTTGCATGGAATGATTATGCAGGTGAAAAAATAAACAATTAAATAAGGTTGTTATTATTGATCATGTAATATCGGAAATAAAAGATATTCAATTGGAAGAATTGAAATTTAATAAAATAAATAATATATTTGCTAAATGGCTGTATTTTAAATTATTGCTATTATTTTTGCTGTTATTTTTTGTATTAAAATTAAGGTATTTAACCACTGTTACCAACAATGGTCATTTTTTTGCTAATTATACAGTAAATTTATAAAACTCATAATATGAGTGGTAATTTTATTGGTGCTATGAATTGTGACAAAATCATCAATACCATCATGTGTGAAACAGGTTTTTGTAATCTTGAAAACTCCGATGGGGGCAGTATAATAGAGGCATTAGAGCTAAAAAAGATCTATTAATCAATCAGCCAAGTGTTTCTAGAGCTCCTCAGGGCAGTATACTGTAATAGAGGCAGTACTGTAGATCTAAAAATGATCTATTAATCAACCAGCCTCATGGGAGCAGTATGAGGCAGTAGTACTGACAATGATGTATTAATTAATTAGTCAACTGTTTCCAGAGCTCCTCATCGGAGCTAAAAAAAAATATTATATTTTTTTTCATAATTATTTTTGTGTCCTTTCATGTTTTGAAATGTTACTTTACAGGATGCTAAATTACAATATTCCAATATTTGATAGACTTGATTCTTTTCCTCTAGTGTTCCAACTCCAGGGGAGATACTGTATGAAACTCCAGGTATGAGGATTTATTTTACCTAGTATTGTGTTATCAGTACAATACTAGGTAAATTCTGCGGCAAACACCAACAATACATGTGTGTAATTTAATGTATCAACATTATTGACAGAAACAATAAACAATATTTTATATAAAGGTTTTCGAATTTTGAGTTTTATTCTTAATGTAAGAATTATGCATTCATAATTCATTCTAATTATCATCATCATAATTTTAAATTGAAAAATATTTTAATTGTTTTCATTATGCCTAATGTCATGTTAAAAAAATGTACTTTTTTAATTAATCTTTTAAGTAAATATTTGTGGATTTTGTATCCCTCACTGTTATTATATACGGAAATCATTCAGCCATGTCTGATTTAACTTGAATAAATAGAAATTAAATTTTATATTAAAAATACAGTAGAACACCTATTAAGGAAACGCCTTCGGCACCAAAGAAGTGTGCCCTAATAGGAGTGTCCCAAAGGAGGGTTCTACTTTATAAAATAAAAATTAAATATCGATCTGGCACTACCAATCCTGATGGATTTTTAACCAATTTTAAGACATCGGGCTTTAATATGCAGATAATTGTGTATGGCACAGAAACACAACACATTACTCCTTGGATAAAGCTTCCAGCTTTTTGTTCTTGTGTTAAAATTAACTTTTAATCATGACGTGTCTGCCGCCATCTATCGGAATTCTCACGCCAGTGATGAATGACGAATCTTCCGAGATGAGGAATGCTATTGCTTTTGTAACTTCAGCCATTTCTCCATGTCTGCCGAGCGCATGTGTATTCTTACATGACTCCTTCACCTAAAGAATAGTTTACAGTAAATAAAAAACAAAAAACAATATCTTTTTATTAATTTGTTGGAAACTGAAATTTACTCATTATAACAATTTAATTTTTAGTTCCTATGCATGTAATGCAATAGGAACTATTGTATTCACTTTTTTTGCGTGTGTGGGTGTGGGTGTGTGTAGACATCTTCAGGAAAAGTTTTCCTACATTTTGTTTTAATGGCAGTCACATGCCTAATGGTACCCTTGGTATTAGTTTTCTAACTAGCCATCCATCACTTCATCCCCATTGCACTCAGTCTTGTCATACTGGCCCACATTGCCGTTGTGGAAATAACATACAGTACTAGTGTAAATAGTACTAACAGTATTAACATAACAAAGCGTTGTGTTTATCGATACTGCATTTAGGCCTAGTAAATAAAATTTTTGAAACAAAACCAAATATTGTTACTGTAATAGTAATTTTGTCTTGTACTGTATATATTTCTTTTACACAGACATTTGACCCAAACTGTTTACTTCGTAAGTTTAAGTTTTGTTGATCACTATTAAAGCATTTGTATTAAAACTGTGTACAAAAGGGGGGAGGGGGAGGAGAAAAGCAGCGCTCCCTGAATACGTCCCTGCGAAAGTTGAAAACAATCCATAGTGATAAAAGTATCACAGTTGATGTATTAATTAGGCCTATAGGCCAACATTTTCGCTACCGCAGCATAACACAGCAAACGGCCTACATATGTTTTAAAATTGAAATATTTCGTGTATTAAATTCAGTCATATAACTTCACTATTATTCTGCATAGGAACGTTGACGCCTGCTAAGGTGGTTTAATATATCGTTGTTTAGTAGGCCATGCCAGCCCCCCCCCACCCCCGATATCGTTTCAAACTACTGTAAAATGAAAATACTGTATGCTTACATAGGCCTACAAAATAATTAAAAAAATAAAAACTTTTTTTTTATGATTCTACTAACTTAATTTGCCTTTCAAATAACATAAACAATGTGGTCAAAAATCACTATTTTGGACCATAAAAACTCACTCCTCCTGAATTGTTCACGTTTTACACCACCACACAAATTTGACCCAACCTTATATTTTCTGATAAAGTATGTATCATGCATATGAACGTTGACTCCTGCAAGGATTGGTTATAAATTCTATTAGTAGTAATTGAAACATCGTGCATAGGTCCTTAAATGACATTTTGGTATGTTTTTACGAAATATTTAGGAATTACAGGCCTGTGGGTGCGAATTTGTGGAGAGTGGACCGAAGTGACTGGGAGCCGCAGATTCCTGATGGGGTCGAGCGGACGAAAACTACTGTAAAATGAAAATACTGTATGCTTACATAGGCCTACAAAATAATTAAAAAAATAAAAACTTTTTTTTTATGATTCTACTAACTTAATTTGCCTTTCAAATAACATAAACAATGTGGTCAAAAAACACTATTTTGGACCATAAAAACTCACTCCTCCTGAATTGTTCACGTTTTACACCACCACACAAATTTGACCCAACCTTATATTTTCTGATAAAGTATGTATTATGCATATGAACGTTGACTCCTGCAAGGCTTTGGTTATAAATTCTATTAGTAGTAATTGAAACACCGTGCATAGGTCCTTAAATGACATTTTGGTATGTTTTTACGAAATATTTAGGAATTACAGGCCTGTGGGTGCGAATTTGTGGAGAGTGGACCGAAGTGACTGGGAGCCGCAGATTCCTGATGGGGTCGAGCGGACGAAGCCCCTCGCGCTCTGACATATTTGATAATTTGAGGTCTTAATTGATTCTGAAGATGCAATATCACCTTTATTAAACGATTTGACAGATTCTGGAAAGGAGGGTGGGGGAGGGGGGCTAGGGAGGGATTTTCACAGATGGATGGTTAAAGAAAATTTATAATTATGGTACCCCTAGATGGCCGGAAATGACACTCTAAGACAAAGAATCGTAAATAGATTGAGGTCGAGTAAAATACATTCATACATATTGGACAACACATAGACTAGATGTTTAAAGCACAATGTAAATACAACATTGTTAGACTTAAACGTAAAAGAAATAATGTAGGCCTATCATACCGCCTAAATGAAAAAAGGCCATAATATTGGGCATTGGAAATAGTAAATTTACCACAGGGCCGTCGGAACCGCACTTTGGCCGAACTATACGTGGTCTTCCTCCATACCACCAATTAAAAATCCGTTTTGGGACCAGAGTTTTATAGTGGTCTTTAGCAGCTTCGGTCTCTAATTTGAATCCCTATAATGAAAGACCGGCTTTAAAAGTATATCTTTAAATATCTCTAGGGAAATTAAGAAGTGATATAGTATTGTCAGAACGGACGTAGGGCCTACCTTCCTGTATGCTGTTATTATATGCTTAATTATTAATGCTTAAACTATTTCCTGGTAGTCAAGTTACACATCAAGTCCTGTGCTCGTTCTACCTAACCATTACAATGTTACTAATAGTAAGCCTACCGTCACAGTCCTTCTTGTCAGTTTCCAGGAGACTCCATTCCGGGACTCTACGGGAGACTTATAACTCATGGGTACTCAATGTGGTCTTTAGATTTATATATTCAGATGGAAATTGAAATGTTTTAAAACGGCTGTACAGTAACTGCATGCTGTTATTATTCTTAATTAAACATTTCTTGATAGCCAGACATCCATTAAAATATTACTAACATTGCTACTAACATTATCGTTGTTCAATATACAAAACGCTGTACTCAAAACAGTGCATTGGCTAATATTTCTACGTGTAAGTCATATACAGTATAACACTATTTATTGTAGTAAAAATCACTGTTTATTTTATAGTGGTCTTTACTACTTGGAGGGGAAATTTTCAGTTGGATCTACCAAAACTATGGTCTCTAAATAGAGGAAATATTTAATTAGAGGGGGAACAGCTAATGATAAAAGAGAGCCATTCAACGGACGCCACAGGAATGGTTTCTTTCATTTTAATTGGAGGTGGTCTTTAATTGGAGGGAGAACTGTGTATTTATTTTAATGAATATACACTACTATATTATGTGGATTTATTATTAATGTTCGTATCACATCGTTATATATATATTTTTATCCACCATGAGCTTGTTTTTGTATTCCCGTGTACATTTCAACTTTATTGACAATCCTTAATTTTAATATTTAAGATTGATTTTGAAAATGTTCAGAGGTATATAATATAAAATAACAAATAACTATTATAAAATTTTGGCAAAGGTATAATGACCAAGCCGGCCCTGATTAGTCATACCTCCAATTAAAATTCAGACATTAATTTTTTTTTTAAATTATGCATGTGCTATTTCCCGGCTGAGGAGCCATTCTTTCAACCATAGTGAAAAAAGAAATGTGTTGCACCCCACCACCCACCCACACCCACTCTTAATAAAATGGCCGGACCACTTGCAAAACAGTGCTTCCGACGGCTATGTAGGCCTACAATAAAGGTAAATATTACGAATAAATGAAATTAATGCAAATTTCGAATACGAACGAATAATTACAAGCGCTTTACGTCGTGGTATTTGATGGGAGACGTCAAAAATATATCAAATCAGGAAAGTATAAAATAAGCCTATACTGATCTTATTGGAACAGGTAGGAAACACTGCAGGTAGGTGTGTAATCTTTGTGATGCGCTTGCACATTCGCAAATTGTGATCAGTGGCGGTTCAAGGGTGGGAGTCGATAACACCAGTGGCGGATCCAAGGGAGGTGGGGGGGGGGTTTCAAGTGGTTCGGACGAACCCCCCTCTGTGAAGAAACGTAACAAAATACAACTGGGTCCTGGCCTACAGAAGGCTTGCTCATACCTGTCAACCTTGAGAAATTTCAAAGAGTAAGATCGGGTGACACATAATG
>NW_022723260.1:448127-450066 GCF_011630105.1 Anneissia japonica
GGGTTAAATGGCATATCTAATCGATATTAGTGAGTTTATAATGATCTCAGTTATAGTAGTTATTGAAACATTGAGGTAGAATGTTATAATGATGGATGTTAGTTATAGTAATATTCATTATGAATTAAAAAAGAAACAAAATTTGCTTGAATTTTAGGATAAGCGTAAGTTTTTCCGGTGTTTGCGTAAGACCGTCAGATTTGATTGGAATGCGTAGGACTTACGGCGAATGCGTACGGGTTGACAGGTCTGCATGCTACCTACCCTGGAAGATCAGACTTAGGCCAACTAGTTTTCAATTAAGTAAATTATACACACTGTTTTTGGTTCGCAGTCGTAATAATTTATGTACGAAAGTGCGTTCTTCAGGCCTATCGGTTCATCGATCCATGGAAGAAAGACTACATATTTAACTACTCAATGTTGTTGGAAAATAATAATATATTGCCTGTCTTTGATTTTTTCCCTCTATGATAGGCCTAAAGAATGAGATAAAATTACCTGACCTTTTTTCAAGAGGGAGAAAACCTTTAATTTTGAAGAACTTAAAGGTCATCAAAAGACTCCTCAGGAGTCGGGAAAGCTCATTTCCGGCCATCTAAGAATCAACATTTTCCCGGGGGAAGACCCCCCCCGTTGATTTTGGGATTATTTGGAAACATTTTGAACCCTCCTCTTGTAAATCCTGGATCCGCCTCTAAACACCTCAGCCCCAACATGGTTGGAAAATTTATGATTATGGCACCTCTCATGGCAGAAAATAGCACTCTTATATTTAAACTAAAATAAAGATACATTTAGTAAAATCTAGAAAGAAGATGGGTTTGTAAGCGGTGAGTCATTGACACTCAACGTACAAGAGTGTGTCTTGAATTTTCTACCCCTGAAAATGTGGACTTCTGGTAATTTGGGTGGGTGGGTGCGTACGCACCCGTCGCAACCCCACCCCACCCCCACCCCGTGTACGGGCCTGAATTCAGTGTGTATTTTAATGTTTTAACTTCGTTCAACAACCATTGTAAAATGTCATTTAAATAATTAATTTTAGATAATATATTTGTATATATCCTAAGTTTTTAATTCTAATTATTAATTTTACCTAATTAATAATTTTAAAAAAATTCTTATTAGTAATAATTGAAATGCATGCAATGCATTTAAGTGACAATTTGGTGATGTTTTTTGACGAAGTAATTGGTGATTAAGAGTGCATTTTTATAAATTGTGTAAGTCTTGTAAGTTCAACGTTTTCAGCCTTCAGGCTGCTCGTGCATGTTTTATACTTTAATAAATAAATTCTAAATAAAAATATTAATAACAGGTAATAATGAGTCAGTTCTCTGAGACAGGGATTATAGGTAATCATACACAAGCATTCTACACTAATTTCGGGATGTTGAATCTTTCTGCAATTATCTGCTAGATATTTTAAAAATGTACCAGGTATTCGTTTAACTCCCTGGTGGAAGGAGCAATGCAGATAAAGATTGTTAATCAACGACGACTAACCAATATTAATGCCAGCCTAATATTTAATACATGAATATAGCAACATGGTCGTCTCACCATCAATCAAAAACCGTCTACTTCATATGTGCGTTATATTAACACAATGCTACATTATGCAACAAAACACAATTATTGATTGAAACCAAGATGAGGTGGTCCATTTGTCAACCATTTTTACCTAATCTACATGTTCCGTAGATAATTAGGCATGTTTCGAGCTGTGTATATAGAAAACAGCAAGTAATTTAGTCGTGAAAAAAAAAATTCTGGTGTTGTGTAGGATTTTATTCCAGGACGTGGAATTGGACTGCACCACACTCTACAGATCAAAGATTTATCAAATATCGAAATAAAATTTAACCTTGATAATAGTAAAATAAATCACAAAAAAGTGGATGGTAAATTTATTTATTTATAATATATATATGTA
>NW_022723260.1:450306-478480 GCF_011630105.1 Anneissia japonica
AGACAATAGGCCTATTCCTATGGATAGACCTAAGAATGCATGTTACATTATGCGAAAAACAAATTGCGTTGTTCCCCTTTGGGATTCGGAGCCGCCGCGGTAATAATAAGCCTAATTAAACAACTAAATTAACTTACTTGACAGAATTCACACGGATTTTATGAGGCGCCAATTCTAAAATTAAAAAAAAAAGAAGCAATATAAGCACCAACATAAAATAGGTCAACTTTAATCAAAAGCTACACATGAATACCATCATGGCCGTCTTCATCCTTACTATGGTTATTATCATTATTATTTTATTTTGTTTAGGCCTATTATCATTTTCACTATTATTTTCATCATTGTTATTATATTATCCTCTTAATTTAAACCATACTTGACATAAAATGACCAGGCCTACAATAAGCAAACAAATACTACGTAGGTGGGCGGTAATTTCTGCCGAGTCGATGCACCATCGACACATGAATCTATTATTATACTACAATATAATCTCAAGAACAATATCAAAAATATTGATTTACCAACGGCTGCGTTTTCAGTAAATTTATCCAAACCTGCCTTCGCTATGCTGTATACAGGGTTGTAGTCAGTCTGTGAAGAAACGATATTTTCTCATATGTAATTAATAAGTTTTTATTCATTCATCTATTCATTCTAACTCGCTCGCACACTCATTTATTTACTCATAGGAGAATGGTTCCATAAAAAATTGGCAGACTATATAATAGATTAATAACACATTTTAAAAATTAATAATTAAATCAATAGTCGCCGTCACAATCTCGAAATACTTACTGATGTCAGACTGGCTACACTGGAAACATTCACGATACACCCTGTAAAAAATAATAAGAATGGTTCCAATGTGAGGTTAAAATAATTTAATATATTTTCATTCCTCTGCTCAACAGAACCCCTAACCTGTAGTATTACTACAGTTCCCCCCTCCAATTAAAAACCACGTTTCTGTGGTCCAAAATTTACAAATGTCTTTTATTTTTATTATTCTAATTAGAGACCAAAGCTGCTAAAGACCACTAAAACCCCTGTCCCAAAAGTGACCTTTAATTGGAGGGAGACCTGTACTTATCAAATATAGGCATAATTAAACTGTACTGCCAACAAAGCTATAGTATCAGATATCACTTTTGAAATGTTGAAACTGCCGATAAACTAGTCTATACTTGGTAATAATATAAACAAACAAATATGCCTACATATGACAGAATTGAGATTTTTGAAAATGGTCAGTACAAGATAGATTATTCACCGCTTTTATTCATTTATTCATTACTGAATGTAATAAGTTATTATATTATAGTTAGGCCTATATATTTTACTCTGAAATACAAATAACTACCGTATGTTTGTTGATATGTTACAGCTATAGATTTTTAACTTAAACTGGTTTAGCTATAGAGTTTTAACTTAAAACATTTTCTATAATAAAATAAATATAAAAGGACCTACTCCTTAACTAAAAATCATGCTATAAATAAAATTATATTCTGTAAAAGTACCCTCAATCCATCATCATGCCATTATAATATGATTGATTTTTAGCTAGTGATCTTAATTGGTACAAGTCATCTACCGTATCTAATTTAATATCTTCTTAATTGTGCCAATAAAGTAAAATTATCCCTTCAGTTTCTTTACAGATTTAATAGCAAATGCCATGGAAATAATATTCTCGAACTAAATGATTAAAACGCAACACAAGACCGAACATATTCCATCTTGACTTTTCAATTAGTTTGGACAATGAACATACATTTGTCACTTTATATAATGATTCGTTTGAAATTTTTTTTGGGTAGGTCTATCTAATATTTAATATATAATAAAGATGTCGTCTATGAATTGTATCAAACTATTAAGCATTTTTTTTTGTAGGTGCCCAACAACTACAATTATATGCGATTATTGAAAGTACCTGGGCATCATAACCTTGTATTCTACGTTTTATTTTGATTTTTCCATATGACCATACCTTTGAGAACTAAGAAAATGCAATATAAGTGAGAACAATTCTACGTTTGATATCTTTTTTTCTACAAGTGTACCAAGAATATTAAGAGATTTCCATATATATAGAAATTATTTTTATCAAATTTAACAAATTCAGTTTTATCTTGGTCCACAAATAAGTTCCATTCATTAAGTATCTTTTGTATGATATCGAAAGCAGATTTTAATACTTGTACTACTGTACAAATAAGTAAGCCATTTACAGGTGGATTAATGGGAAAAAAAGGTTGTTTTTTTTAAATCATAACGTATTAAAAAATAACAAATACCAGAGGCGGATCCAAAATTTTTTAAACGGGGGTAGGGGTACAACAGTTTCAGAATAGATAAGTGAGTAGCACACAACATTGATATGCACTGAAATTTTTAAAATTTTGTGGCAAAACGGGGTGGGGGTACATGCCTCCCTACTGGATCTGCCCCTGAACACGGAAACTGCACATCCTAATGCCACGTACATAAGCTTTCTCCACCATTTCATGGCTCTTATGTAGACATTTTTCACGTCACAATTTACCGATGTTGCTCTGCCTACTTCGGATTTGCACAAACGAGTTTGTGCCCATCCTTCCATCATGTCTCATGCGTTTGAAAACTAACACTCCGTATTCTATATATAGATACAATCTGATGAGCAAAACATCTTGTGGAAAGAGACTTAATTAAGAGGTAGACGTTTGCGATTATCTTGGATTAGAACACAATTTGGATGTACTTGCATCAGTATAATATAAGTGTCTAGGCCTCGTCACAGGTTCGCGCTTTCAGTATGATAGCGATCACAAGAACTGGCCAGCTAATCACAGGCTGGAAAGTTTAGAATTTTTACATTTTGAACAAACTTACACGAATGAATCCGAGTTCATTTAAATGGTAACGTGAATATGCAAGTCATTTGCAACTAATGAATACTCTAAATTGAAATACATTGATACCTTTGCTTTCAATAAGATATGGTATCACGAGTTTGGTTATGAGAACAACGGAGCGAAGATTCAAGTTCATCACTTTGTCGAACGTGGACATCTTTATGGTCTGCAAGTTTCCTGGGCAAGGAATTCCAGCATTGTTCACCTAAAGAAACAGTATAAAATGTTTTGTACTAATAGAATTGAGATTCAAACTAAATTTCGATGAGAGAAGAATGGAGAAGAGGATGGGATTGATGGTGGGGGAGAATGGAGAGGGAGGAGAGAGAGGCTGGAAGGAGGAGAAAGAGCAGGTATAGGGTTAAGTTACAGAGTGGGGATGCCAAAAGGAACACTATATTTTCAACTGATTGTTTATTTATTATTGTACTCAAAGTTCTCTCAATGAATTTAAGATGACGGGAACAAAATAGTCTCTTATTGATGCAGAATTCAGTAAGGCGAAATCAGTAGCCCTCAATGATGAAGCTACAAGTGACTTACCAAACCAAAGATTGAGCCGAAGAAGTCCACAGCCTCTTTTACGATTCTTTCAACATCAGAGTCACTGCACATATCTCCTTGGACAACCAATATCTTAAAAAAATAGAGAATTCAGATAAGGCTTCTATTAGCCCTATTTGAGCCCAACCAGATCTAAAATTAAACCCTGTAAACAGAACTATATAAAAAAATTTAAAAAAAACTCCCAAGATTGGTATTCTTATTAGTTCAGCTAGATTTGAGATAGTAACTCAGGGGAAGTAACACTTTATCATACATGTGATAACATTGTAATGACTCCTGAATCTTGATTTGAGATTCATGGTAGAAGAAGCTCATTGTTAAATCATAAAGGGAAACACAACTAAACTTGGGTTATTTTGCAATACGTCTATTATTAATTTAACCAAAGAACACACCCAGTGATCATAAAAATACATTTCGATTGTCCCACAAATAATGCGAGTTACACAGGGCTCTTGTGCCTCTGGTGTTCTGATCAGTTTCGTCAATAGCCTTCTTAGATTTTCAAACAAAATCGTATGGCATTACACCGAACTTCCGTGCCGCCAATTTCCGTCTCTGTGTGATGTTCAATGTGATTTGTCAATAGCATTCTTTACTTTACAGGGATAATAAAAAGTTGATGTACCACAAGATGCTGAAAACTTTTTTGGTAATTTTCAAAAAATATAATTCTAAGCGTAGGCTTTTGTATTGTGATAAATTACATTGGTAAAGCGACACACCAAAGTTGACTAACGACTGTTAAATATGACGCAAGCCGACCGCTTAATTGTAGTACAATTAGAATTAGAATTTGAAATTGCCAAAAAAACATTTGAAATAGGCTATCTTAGAGGAAGAGTTTCACCCAGATATATAACGATTATTTCAACATGCCGGAGATTATCTTTGGCCCGTGAGGTGAACTCTAAAAATAATTTGGCCCGTCAAACAAATTAAATAAGAACCAGGGCACACAGGCACAACACAACACAGGCATAAGACAGGCTTACTTAAATATATTATACAAGTTAAACAATTAAGTATTGAATTGTACTTTTTAAGCTCAACTCAGATATCGCCGGCAGACCTAATTATTAGATTCTGTTGCAAATCCATGTGCGTACATTTTATATAGCAACATTGTAAAAGTAAAGTTATCGTTATAAACGCTATTGCTACATTCCATCATAAAAGTATATAATTGACTCTAACCTGTTCTTCTTGTAGCCCTTCCTGAATGCACTTTTCCTTAACTTTGCTTAGCCTTTCCATATTTCTTCCAGTCAGGCATAATTGATAACCACGTGATGCAAGCTCCAATGCGGTTCCTTCTCCGATACCAGAGCTGGCACCTGTTAAATAATACACATTATTTGGATCAGTAAATTTAAATGTTTTTTTTAACAGTGAACATATACATACATAATACTGTATACTACATGACAGTACAATGTCCTGGGCTATGTATATATCGGATGTGTATAAGAGACAGGTTAGAAACTGTGCTTGAATAAAGGAACAATGATGTTAAGATCGTATACTTTTTTTTATATAGTATGCCTGAGTGCATACTGAACTTTATCTTAGATACATTTAAAATCTGAAATCACTTCCTACATGGACGTTAGATTTACGTTCTAGTAAGAATTTTTTAGGCCTTTATATTATTTACTTAGTTGGCTTCGTTTCTTAAAATGTGGCTAATACTCATGTGAGGGATGATGGGGCAAAATAAGTGCAAAAGGTACATTAATAACCTCTGGCTGCTTTCGTTCAACAGAAGACGTCCTTCGTTCATTGTGTTGCACCAACATGGTGCCAACAATAGCATGAGACATGCAATAAAAAAAAGTTAAACAGAAAGCTTAATTATACTGTATATGATATGCCTACATAGCATTGAATTATGAATTGGGTTGACTTTCCAAACCGCTATATTGTAGACGTATTCAAAGTAACATTAGACCAGGCTTAAGTGCCTACTAATTGAGCGAATAGTGTCAATGAACCTGTAAGCATGATGTAATATTGCGAGTCAGACTCATTACATCGAAATACATTAAGAATATTGTGATATATTTCTTTAATGGGAAAGTTCAATACAGAACACATTAGCTCATCCATACCTGTAATAAGAACAACCTTTCCTCTAGACGACATCGCATCAATTTATGTTCTTTGTATATAACAATCAAAGATGGATACTTGATTTTCAGGCAGATTCTCTTGTTTGATTTGTGTTCACACTGATTGCATACCAGCAGGCTGGAATCTATGTCCTATGCGTTTATTACTGCATAAATTATTACATATGCTGGCCACCAGCATCTTTAACGTGTGGGATGAGGGTGAGGATCCCGTGGTGTCAATAGACATGGGATTGAAATGGAACTGAAGATACAGTTGCGGATTCTGGGTAGCGCAAGTGGCAATCGAGGGCCCAAAGGGGGCGAAACATATGATCATAGAGGTTTTGGGATGTTCCCTTGCATATTGTAGGGATCAAGGGGTTATTTCCTCTGAAAACATTGGAGTTTTAGCTATTTTAACCTCTTATCTACATGATTTCACATTTGGTCAGTGACTTTTTTTAAGGCCACATGGTAGATTGGCGTGCTTTCCCATCCATGGTCATGGGTTTAAAAACAGTATTTTAAAACGGTTGAATATTTTCCCCTACTACACTAAAACGCATTTTAATGATCGCTTTATTCCGATTTGTATTATTGCATATAGGTTTACATTTTTTTATTGAAAAAAAAAACAGCTTAACACTAAACGTAAAATATAATAAGTACAGAAATTCCCATATTAGGTTCCATAATAATATAGGCCTATTAGACTCGAATATAATATTTTTTTTTGTTTCAATTGTTCATAAGCCTAACATTCATGTCTGTTGTAATCGTACTTTGGTCTTAATATGAACTCTCCACGAGGCCTCTCTGTATATAGAGATGTATAGGCCTGAAGTATTATTGTGTAAAGAACAGGTCAGTGGTTTCAAATTTTGCTATTGACAATGCAATCAAAAAAGTAGATCTTTTTCAACCATGCTTCAAAAAAATGTGTCCGGTAGAATGGATTAAATAAATGTTTACCGGATGTCACCGGATGTTCGGATTACCTTCCCAGAGGATAAGTGGTCAAAGGTTAATAGTATTCTATAATAATATATTTTCCCTCGAATACAGGAGAAGAACGAAGTCAATGAGGAACAAAGTTCCATATTTGGCAGCCAAACATATAACATGAAAGAAAAATAGCGAATGACACAAGCATACAATCGCACTCAGCAAAGACACCTCGCAAAACTAACAAAAATATGTTTAAAAAAAAATTAATCCATAAAAATTAAAATTACCTTCTTTTTGCCACCGAATGAATAATGGCTGATGACAAAGAGGTGGTATCTTTATGCTATTAAAACACTTTTCTTATTAGAGTAGGGCTATTATAAACTTGAGCATTATGAGTAGGCCTATGTAAGGACAGGTCGAACCCTTTATGACCTGGGTTCGTATTAACCGAGATGATGAATCGAATGCCGCGATAGTCCATAGTTTCCAGTCGTTTTTAATGTAACTTTGCTATTGAAACTAATATAAATATAGAACTTCTGAATAGTTTACTTCAGGACTTAATATCGCTCATCTGGTTACCAGAATATGTATAGGGTCCAATAAATAATTTACATTGACCGCTATTCTGACCATGTATAATATCAGTAAGTCAAACGTTGATTTGTATCGATATAATAAAGCAAAAACATGTCTAAGTTCCTGACCTATTCTCGTAAATTCCTCCGAAGGTGGTCGCAATTGGAGTCGAGCTGTAAAACTCTAGGATGTCATATGCTCATTTGTTTCATATGTGTAGAGACAGGTCACAACGAATATTAAACGTTTGGTCATTTTGATTAAATTTTCACGAGCAGTGGACGATATGCATTTAGGATAATGTTATGATGGAGGATGTTCTTAATGATAAGCCACTGCGGAGGTTTGTCTGTGCCTTGCTAGATTAAAAGATTTAGGACTTAGCAGGATATTAATGAAAAGTAATGAGTAAAAGTGCCAGCGATTTATACACAACTGCACGGGTAAAGTAACAATATCGTATTCATATTATAAATGTCCTATAAATTTAGATATACCTGATATTGTTTCTGATCTGAGTGCTTTCTCATTACAACAACACTATCTCTCATGGTTGGCTTATACACATCTAGATGTGTATAAGAGACAGCCAGCAGGCTGGAATCTATCCTATCAAGGACAGCTTCCCCTCCTCCCCCCCCCCCGGTCGGGGGGAAAAGCACAATTCGTCAGGGAGAAAAAAGCCTTTGAAACCCCTAAATCAGGGGTGGGCATAAAAATCGGTCTGAGGGCCAATGCGAATTTTTAATTTAACACCGAGGGCCGCACCTAACCTTTGATATTTCCAGTCACCTTCCAAAAACCTCCAAGCACTGCTTTTACACCACTTTATTTTCAGTTTTAATGTTACTTTTTACATACGATCGGTTGTACCCTAAACTGTGCGACGCCCGACCACACCCACTTTTCGTCAGGACATCGGACCCCTCATCAGGCAAATCTTGGTGCCACCTCTGCTCTCTCTGGACATATAGACAGATACCGATAAGCACATTACACACAAGAAACACCCCCTCCCCAACCAATGGTTGTAATGATAGATTAAAAAATGCTTCTCTTCTCGTGGAGTCTGTTAATATAGGCAGTCGTAGAGCAGTGCATTAATTGTAGACTAATTACCTAAATTTAAATTTTCTTTTTTATTAAATTCCAAAATTATCTTCTAAGTTATAGTATAGATTATAGGCCTAATACATATTCCATCTGTCCATGGAATTACAAATATTTTAATTCATCATAAGTATTAAAACTCCTCCCCTCGGTGTATTCTGCTAATTAATCATTTAAATTTTATTTGTGTTAACTTTATTCGTTTTTTAAAATTTTTCGTCGATAAATTAAGTTCCACTCTAATTTTATGATCCTTATATTTGGAACAAAACCGTGAAAACAAGCAGAAAAAATACGATTTTGAATGTTTTTAGTCTTTTTAATGCTTCAAATCGTGTCCACACTGCAACGCTGAATTAATTCTTATCACTGCTGTAACAGCAGCGCGAAGATTGTCCATGTTACCGCCTGTTCGCAGCCAGGCTTTGCATCGTGACGTATGAGTGACTCTTTCATTTTCAGCCAATCAGAGTAGAAATATGCACAGAGTGGGAAAACAAAAAATTAAAAAGATGGGTATTATACTGTACTATAGTATAATAATTTTGATAATGAATAACGCCAGTAAACGTTAGGCATCAAACTTGTTGGTAGGACGCTATACACCTCTCTGCATATCAATTTTTTAGGATTCCAATAGGTGAGGAAAATTAAAAAAAAAACAAAAAACATTAGATTGAATTGTAAAATGACGGATTTGGAATATCGGGGATTCAAAATCAATAACATTATGTAGGCGTATACTAACATCAATTTAGCACTTAAAGACAAAAATAATATTTCATTCTCTTATCTATAGTTTATGAAACGTTTGAAAATAATATATTAAATGTCACCAACAATGCTCTATGCAATTCAGTTTAAATACAGTAGGCTTATATCATATCCGTTTCAACACAGTGCTGTGTTACCCTCGTCGCCTGCGCTGTCAACTAAAGTCAAATGCAGTCAGTGTCCACTGTGATAAATGTAATTATGCCATTGGCTGGAGTAAAATTATGCTATAGAATGCTACGCCTCAAATAGTGCATAATTATACACTACTGCCGTAGATTTTGGTACTTAATCTGAAATCGGGTATAGAGTACTGGCGTTCAAAATAGTGTATTTAGCTAAAAATGAGTTTAACACGTTCACTGCCACACCCCTTTACCTACTTGCCTTTTTAGCTGTGGTGAGAAAATTTAAAGAATCGGCACCTCTAGATCAAGGCCGTAGGAAGCGGTTATGGCTGGACCAATATAATCGCCAATCAATTTCGTTTGCATGCCAATTGTCCATCAGATTCAATATCCATTTTTTTACAATTTTAATATGCCTTTAAGTATGCTTCAGGCCTGTAGCGTGCGGGAAAGAGGGTTAAGGGGATCACGGCGAACCGCCCAAAAACTGGAGAAGTTCCGCATTTAAAAACATACAATCTCAAGACAAACACACACATCCCAGGCCCAGAGGAAGCAGTTTGCTATTTAACTCGGGGCCCTGGGACTTGAAGGCAAGCATCTTAACCACCAGTATCAGTTGTATAAATTGTGAATGTGGTCTGAATCCATAAAGTATTCTTTTGAAGTATATGCCTACTGTATTTGAAAAATCCAACGAAAAAAGGAAGCAATTAGTTCAAAATTCTGTTTTCACTTTCTGGGTAGTCAATTTCAAAGAATTTAATTTTTCTTGATTTCAACATTTTCATTGGGTGTGAGTGGTTAATTTTACATAGCAAACACTAAAACTGTAAACACATTTTTTTTTTGTCAATCTTGATTTCACAATTTGTATTCCTTCTTTAAAATATAAAATGTAAATTTTGTCAATTGTCCGATGTCTCCAAGTCGTATTTAATTAGTAGGCCCGGTCATGGAGTTAGTGTAAGATATTAACTCTATTGATTATAATCTCCACTCACGAATATACCAACAAATTACAATCAGGATCGGATGCGAGATTATAGCAATTATATTCAGATCTTTATCCATTAAGTGTTCGATCTACATGACAACATGAGATGCATAATATTTTGTTATTTTTATTGCATAAAGGACAGTAGGCCTACTCAGTCAGTTATTACGATATATATACAGAGAACCCCTCCTTGGGACACCCCTATTCAGGGGACACCTCTATTAAGGGGACACTTTTCGACGAGGGGCAAAATGCCTTTTAACACTCAACCAACCCCTATTAAGGGGGGGGGGACACTTTTTGTATTGTATCAAAACTACTACAGTAGTCACAAACGATACGAAATATATGATTTGTGAAATTGATAGGAATATTAACAAAGAAGCTTTACATTTTTAATTTTTTCATTAAGCTTAATTGATTTCTTTATCCTATGCCTTATCAAATTCAATAGATTAGCCTAGTTTCTTAATTATCCAGAGTCTCCAATGGTGCATCCACCTATATTTGTAATATCAATCAATCAATTAAATGTTCAAATGTAATACCGTATTTTATTTTCATCAATTGAAATGCAAAAAGCATAATTAGCTATGGCTTTCAATACAAAACCCTTACATTGATATAATGCTTTTGCTATACAGTACTAGGAAGAACCGTATAATAAAGAATCGTGAGGAAACCATTTCACACTGACGTCTCCAAAACAATATCTCAGCAGCGCTATGCTATATATTTTATTTTTATTTATTTTATTCAATTTCTAGGTAGACCTATTAATTCATATTTAATTGTTCCAAGGCCTACAAGTGTAATAAAAAAAAACACCCCTGTACTGTAAATATGTTCAATAAATAATTAGGTAAATAATGGTCCAAAAAAAAAAAAAAAAAAAAAAAGTCGTGACAACAGTCGTACGGACATGCGCTCCTGGTCCTTATTTCTATTGAGACAAAATACATTAAAAAAAAAAAAAAAGAAGCTGTATGTTTACACATACACTACACGCAAATTCAAGGTAAAACCAGTGAATAACTTTACAGAACATGTAGCCGAACTAACAGTTAAGCGCAGAACTTCGAATAACTCGACCAACGAACTGCCAGTAAATGTCAACACACTTTTTATCTTATACTGCTTATGCGGACGTAATATGAACACCAATCTATTCCCGCCTTATTATTGTTCACCCAACCTATTCCCGCCGTATTACTGTCGCTGTAAAAGGAAATTAAGTTTCATCTAACATTCCCATCATGCTCCTTGTTTCTCGATGTAAAGTGACTTGTGATTCAACGTAAATTAGCTTTTACATATTTTTACTGATTGTTTATGCTAGATAATTTATTAATCTGGGAAGTTAAGTTGAACATAAGGTACATGCTCGATTGTGTAAACTTTAGTTACTTTATTTTTGTAATGAACACATAGACTTATTTAAGAATTGTTTACCCCGGAAGATGGCGATAGCGCGTAGCGATTGTATGGAAACCAAGCTATACAGTCGGATCATTTTCCCATATTAAAGAAATTCAGTCATTAATAAACTCTCAAATCAAAAGAACTGAGCGCACTAGGGTACATCTGCACTTCTCTCAAAATGTTCTCCTGCAATTACTTGATAAGTTATGAGTTTTCAGTACGCCTATTGTTTTTTATATAAATTTGTGAATTTCATTTTACATGTCTGCAACATATTTTTGGCACCAGATCTGTACTGTGTTTGCCACCACCAGTAGATGAAAGGGTTAACAGTTGTATTTATAGCATATGACGGCCAAAATGTATACATGTAGTAAGATAGAAAATCATCTGACACTGAACGATTTCCGCAAAATGCAACGAATCCAATTTGAAAAAAAATATTCAACCACAAGACGGCAACTATTGGTCCAAATACCTTCAACATATGCAAAGCGGTTTGTATTTTGTCTTCATGAATGGTAGCCATAGTGGGCCTTTGTCTGCGAATGACCATTTTTCTGGTAATAAAAAATATCGGTATGTACATAAAACAAACCAACACAACAATAGTTAATAATACCGATCGGTGTATATAACAATATTTTAGTTTAGAATTTTCAAATATATTTGTTATAGAAAAGCACCAAATGAAGATGATGTAATATAATAAAGTTCGTTGTTTTGTGTAACGGGAGTGCCTCAAAGGAGCAACTATAGCAGAAAATCTCTCCACAGAAACGGCAAAAATACTTAGGATTGACGCCATGATAGAATAGTCAAACATACACCAGACAATGATTCCAGTTAAACTGTTCTCCCGTTTGTTCATATGTCTTTGAAAGCCGAAAAGTGCGTTCCATAAAAATCCCCAGAAACTTGCCAGAAAATCGGCCACGGCTAAGTTGATAACGAATATATTATGTTTCTTCCGCAAGTTCCGTTGACTAATTAATACAAAAATAGTGAATAAATTTGCAAAAAATCCTACTAGGTGTATTACAGCACATGCAATATGTATAGCTTGAAAGTAAATAAGTATATCGCTATCAATTGTTATATTTATAGTAGGCCTACTTTCGTTTAAGGTTGTCATCTCCAAAGTTGCAGAATTGCAAATAAAATCATTGATACACCTATTCCGTATGACGCTTCCTGTGTTTTTCTTTTACCAGTGGTGTAGATTCAACCTAGCTTTTTCGGATATATTGAGGAGTAGGGCCTAGTTTTGAACTACTGCAACTGCAGGAAGTAAGACGTTATTTTAATCATTAATCATTTCGCGCTAAGCCCATCCTCATAATTTGAATAAGAGTTTACTGGAATATTCCATTACGAGTAGCGAACTTGCGTCATTCCATTCTAAATAAAATATCGGTTCTTATACTAATGTTTCTATTTATAGAAAAAACGTACTTAGACATACATAATGCTAAACCTTTGATTATCGTGATTTCGGAGCATAATGTCATTAGTAGGTAATGAATAATTAAAATTCCATTAATTACTGGTTACGTCTGATTTTTATTTGATTGTAAATATTCATATTATATTAAATAACATTATTAAACACGTTGCTGGTAGTAGTTTTTCTTGTAGTCTGGGTTTTATTATTATACATATGTGCAAAAAGAACGAAATTGTTCATTGTGCTTCCAAATTGCAGCCTTCGTTTTATTCACTGATTGGTTATAGAACTGGTTATAGAAACTGAAATTGTTTCCTTGAATCACACATTATTCAGACGGGACAGGAATCAATGAGGGTAGAGTTCATTTGCTGATCTAGTGACATGATATTGTTGTGCTATCATAGTGTTTTCCTGGTATTAGTTTTTAAAATTATTATTAATCATAATTCTAAAATTTTAGACAGATTTTGATTGATTATGTCGTCTTTCATCTGGCATTGGACTGTTTTACTTCACATAGTTGGTTTCTATTCATACTAGATACATGGCCACTCGTCTTTTAAGCCCCTTTATTCATCATTGGTAATGGGTGTATCAAGTGTGGGATTTATCCGACTGTGACCATTTATGTACAAAACTATTAGTGCTTTCTCTCCATCCATTGTTATTTTATTTCTCTTAGAAGGTCTATTCTAAGGTTAATTTTAAAAGTTAAATTATGTTTCTAATCTGAGTGCTTTCTCATTTTAACAACACTATAACTCAGGGGTGGCGCCAGCGGGAGGGGGAGGTGGGCCTATGAGAACCCCCTTCCTCCCACCCCGTCGGGGAGAAAAACCACGTCGTCGGAGAGAAAAAAAAATGCATGTATTTTCTACAAATTAGTAGGCCTTAGACTCTAAAATCGATTGAATAAGATTTTGAAACCCCTAAATTGTCAGTTTTCGGCCCCTAGAACACAATTCGAGAGATTTTGAGCGATGCCCGACCACGATCGCCCCCTCCATGTCTGGGACATTGGACATTACATTTAATTCCATTATTATACAATACTTCATTATTTAAGAATTTAAAAGATGTTATTCAATTCAAAAATATAAATATTCAGATATACAAGTTCAATGACTACAAAAATAGAATATATATATGAGCATTTGATTATTTAATTATATACAATTATTTATCTAATTCAAAATAAATATGCTAGTATAAATTCGATGGAATCAAAAAGTATTTATCTATTTACGTTTATTAATTTAATTATGTACAATTACTTATCAAGCAAATATGAATATAAATTTTAATTACGATGTCTTTCTTTAGCAACAATATCCAAAGGCCTATTAAACTGGACTATTAAATGCTTTTATTATTATTTTTTTAATGTTGTTTAATGTATTTTATCTTTACAGGACCTTATTGTAAAACAGCGTAACCATCTCGTCTGTATATGTTATTCTGCCTAAATATGTTCAATTAAAATAAAATTAATAATATAAAATGTATTATATTTTGGGATGAGACAGGTAGCATGCCACAATTATTAATCATTAATTATTTCAGTTATATTCACGATCACAATCATATAATGATAATTATTATAATCATCATTAATATTACCATTTTATATACCAATTGGAAAATTACTTCGTAAAGGCATACGAAATTTGAAACACCATTAACAATAAGTACACATCACTGATGCCGTAATGTGAAATAAGACGTGTTTGTTTGTTTATTTGTTTTGATTTATTGCTTAATCCTTACAGAAATCAATGAAAAGCAATTACAAAAAATTAAACATCACCAAAAACATTTAACATCATACATCAAAATCGATTTAAATACAATTAAACAAAAAGTGGGAAAAGGGACAACATCAAACATTTGAAAAAATAAAAACAAAAAAGGACACGCAATAACAAAGAAAAAACAAAGGTTGGGTGGAAAATAAACAAAGAAAGGCAAGAAACAAGTAGACGTTTCTGGGGCGGATGCAGAGGGGGTCCAGACGGTGCGGTCCCACCCCCTAAATTGTATTAAGAAAAAAAATTGTTGTATTGTATTTTTGTCAGGTATGAGAGTGCAAATCCGGGCACCTTGAGGCAGGCGCGGATCCAGACCTCCTCGCACCGTTCGCCAATATAAAGTGATAGCAGTGCGTGGTGATCTGGCGAATTCCAACTCTTTCTCTCAGAAATGCCACCTACCTAAACCAAAGACAAAAATATATCGACAAAATAAACTTTTTGCATTGTCTAAGTATTGATCAAAGAGGGGACTGTAATTAAATCGGCTGCGCGATAACGTACTGTACACTGTTGAGTTCTTTTATTATTATTATGATTTATTTCACAATGTATGGTTAATACAAAATCAATCACAGGGAGGATAGGCTATACATGTGCGTTGATTCTTATAACCTTATTGAAAGGCATATATAATTTTATTATTCCAAAATTACATCAAAGCGAAAACATATTATTAAATTATTTCATTATTGCTATTCGTTAAAAAAACGAACAAAAAAAAAAAAAAAAAAAAAAAAAAAAAAAAAAAAGAAAAACAAACAAAAACAAAAAAACAAAAACCAAGTCTTTAATGGAGTAGCTTAATTGTTAAAAAGAAAGTATAAAATGACACCGAGCACTGAGAGACTGAAAATGAACATGAAAAGAAGAGAAGCGACGTGAATGGTGTGTAAATTTTAAATCACACAGCGTTGGAAGTGGAAACATTTTTTTTAAAATACTGAGAAATTGAGAAGATACGGTATCTAATAAGCTGCATTAATTGGCAAGTAAAATGTAAAGTTTCCAGGCCCGACCTAGTAGGTGGGGTGTTACTAAGAGTGTGTATAACTTACCCAACCAAATTTGATAAGGTCAACATTTCCAAGACAGTCGAGAATGTACTGAATATAAATTTGTGATTTTCTGTGATTTTTTAAAATAAAATCCTAAATTTTTACTTTTTAACAAGTACTCAGTCTGTCGTGATTGGAAAAACGCAATTTCTTCAATTTTGAAATTTTGGCTTAGGGGCACCCTGTGAATGTAATCTATCATGGAAAGTGACAATATACTCCAAACAATTTTTTGAAATATGAAATTATTATTAGAGTTACGCATTATATCCGACCGTCTACCAACTAAGCATTGAAATGTTGGCAATCAACCAATCACAGAAGGCATTTATGCATAATTAATTGCTTTCCCAGCTGGTGGCGGTAAAATAAAAATGCATTATTATTATTTTAAGATTAATTTTAGAACCGTATTATTAACAAGATAATTAGGTTAATCATTACACGTCGGCGCGTGCACTGAAAACGTATTTTGTTAAATTCATTTTTATATATGATATATGATATTGTTTTGACAGTAGAGAAAGTACTGATTATATAAATTGTAGATAACTACTGTTGTCCGATTGTGCGCATTGGAGAATGTGACGACGAACTCGGGATACGGGCCTCTGTTGACACTCATATCAAAGGACCTGTTAATTAACCTTGCACAGGAGCCTGTCGTCACCTGCTACGATGCCTCCGTCTACTCCTTATCATCATAACATCATCAGCTATTTATAATTGTCCATGGTAAAATGGGGGAAAACTATGAATTAAGTGTGTTTTCATTGATCAATAGGAGTCTCGTAATACACGTAAGTGCATTTCTCAGCATCTATAAAACAAAACATTCTGAAGCTAGAACCCCTAAAACTACCGCAAAACACCCCTCCCCCAGCCCCACGTCTAAAATAGTCTTCCAGCGACGGAACAAGCAAGCATTACGTTCTTTTCCCATGACCCTGCCCACTCATCAGGGACCCCATATGTGCGATAGTCAGGGTAAAGCTCGGTTTCCATAGAATCGCTCACTGACAAATTTCTGTCGCCGACAAATTTTAAGTTCATTTAAACCCAGGTTGGATCATATTCATCCAACATTATTTTGTTTTCCATTTGACGGACAGAACAACCACAAATGTAGGAACTTGACAACAGTAAAACCCACCCATCCCCGGCTTTTCGTGTCAGTAATGCATTGAAATAAATAAGTAAAAAAACTTTGTTGATTTAATTTTACTTATAAAACAAAAAACACCATGTTTTATGTATGAAAGCAACATACGGCTGAATTCGTTATGTAAATAAAATCAAAAATTAAAAAAAAAGATTTGAATGAGAAGTTGTCAGTATAAAAGCAACATACGGTTAAATTCGTTATGTAAATACAATTTTAGAACCGCATTATTAACAAGATTATTAGGTTAATCATTCCACGTCGACGCGTGCACTGAAAACGTAATTTTTTATTTATTTTTTTTAAACTGAAATTGGATTTAACATGTTAATGATGATTGTGATAAACAATCATAATTCTCTGTACTATATATTAAACATTTAAAGAATGGACTTATGTTGTGGTCAAATCAGACTGTAATGTTTTTAAAGACCATTTAACAAACAACATAAAACAAAATTCCCACGACGGTGCATGCATAAAATGTATAATTTCCTGAAAATGGTTATAGAGCGGACTTTCTTATGATTTAGGCCTAAGGAAATATAAAGGTATATGGGTCTGAACTTTATAGGTGACAAAGTGTTCTCCCTTATGTTGTGGACATGTTAGAATATAATATTAAAAGACCATTCAACAAACAACATGAAACATATATCAAAACAAAATTCCCACGTCGGTGCATGCATAAAATTTATAATTTCCTGAAGATGGATATAGAGCGGACTTTTTTTATGATTTAGGCCTAAGGAAATATAAATGTATATAGGTCTGGACTTTGTAGGTGAGAAAGCGTTCTCTCTTTTTATGTTGTGGTCATATTAGAATATAATATTAAAGACCATTCAACAAACAACATGAAACATATATCAAACTTTTAGGTTAAACTTTCCGCTTCCGAGCATACATAAAACGTAATTTTTTTAGATATATGATATTGTTTTGACAGTCGAGAAAGTACTGATTATATAAATTGTAGATAATTACTGTTGCCCGATTGTGTGCATTGGAAAATGTGACAATGAACTCGGGATACGGGCCTCTGTTGACACTCATATCAAAGGACCTGTTAATTAACCTTGCACAGGAGCCTGTCGTCACCTGCTACGATGCCTCCGTCTTCTCCTTATCATCATCACACCATCATCATCGCAATTATTAATTGTCCATGGTAAAATGGGGGAAAACTATGAATTCCCATGACCCCACCCACTCAGGGACCCCATATGTGCGATAGTCAGGGTAAAGCTCGGTTTCCATAGAATCGCTCACCTTATCGGCGACAGTCGGCGACAGAATTGTCGGGAAGGTTGAACCTTGTTCAACTTTTCCGATTGTGTTGCAGACGAAGACGAATCAGGGTGCATTGCTAGCTGCCCTGCGCAATCGGGAAGGCACCCCGATTCGTCTGTGAACCAAAACTGTCACGACTGCCGCCGATAGAGTGAGCGATTCTATGGAAACCGAGCTAAAACTCTGAATCCGCGCCTGAGACGTCCCTATTATCAAAATTTTCTATTCCCTCAAACCCAAACATGGTGGTGAGGTGGACCCTCACGCACCCCCACCGCCAAATCCTGCATCCGCCCCAGAGTTTACGAGGACAAGCAGACAGCACATCAAAAAGTAACCAAAAAAGACAAAGAAGGGAAAGCAGGGGGAAAAAACAGTAAAGAGTTCAAAGCAGACATGAAAAGAGCGTCCCGAGAACGTCATAAACAATAAGTAAGTAAATATATAGGCCTACAATAATTTAAACTTTTTTTATTTTTCATAAAAAAAACCTTTTTGACATGCCTTTTAAATGTGGACCTAACATCTGGAGTATTAATATAAGTAGGCATCTGTTCCAGAGAATAATACTATTATAAAAAACGAGGTACTTTGTGTACTGTGTACATTTAGAGCAGGCTAAACGTCCTGAGGTTCAAGTTATACCTCAAACATATTCGGTTGCAATTACACATTGTTGTCAAATGACGTCGGCCGACGACGGTCGGCGCAGAGTGTGCCTGACCTTTCCCCACGAAGTTATAGTATTTATCTATTCATATCATAACATAGAAAACAAATAGGGCATAGGTCTATTATACTTAACAGTTTTTTTTATAAAAAAAAAGACCTCTTCCCCACCAAAATAAAATCATTTTTCCAATACTAAAGAAATTTAGTCAAATCAAATCAAAGGAAGGTTCATTTCTGGGCGCACTGAGGTATGACGTAGGCCTACAGCCGCACTGCTCCCCTTCCCACTTCAATCAAAATTTTCCCCTGAAATTACTTGATAAAGTATTCAATGAAATTTCAGTAGGCCTATTGTTTTTGAACGAATTTGTAAATTTCATTTTACATGTCTTCAACATATTTTTGGCACCGGATCTGTACTGTGTTTGCCGCCACCAGTAGATAAAAGGGTTAACAGTTGTGTTGATAGCATACGACGGCCAAAATGTGTATATGTAGTAAGATAGAAAATTATTTGACGCTAAATCCTTTCCGCATAATGCAACGAATCCAATTTGAAGAAACATATTCAACCACAAGACGGCAACTATTGGTCCAAATACCTTCAACATATGCAGAGCAGTTTGTATTTTGTATTCATGAACGGTGGCCATAGTGGGCGTATGTCTGCGAATGGCTATTTTTCTGGCAATAAAAAATATCGGTATATACATAAAACAAACCAACACAACAATAGTCAGTAATACCGATCGGTGTATATAACAATATTTCAGTGAAGAATTTTCAAATATATTTGTTATAGAAAAGCACCAAATGAAGATGATGTAATATAATAAAGTTCGTTGTCTTGTGTAACGGGAGTGCCTCAAAGGAGCAACTATAGCAGAAAATCTCTCAACAGAAACGGCAAAAATATTTAGGATTGACGACATGATAAAATAGTCAAACATACACCTGAAAATCATTCCAGTTAAACTGTGCTGCCGTTTGTTCATAATGCTTTGAAAGCCGAAAAGTGCGTTCCATAAAAAACCCCAGAAACTTGCCAGAAAATCGGCCACGGCTAAGTTGATAACGAATATATTATGTTTCTTCCGCAAGTTCCGTTGACTAATTAATACAAAAATAGTGAATAAATTTGCAAAAAATCCTACTAGGTGTATTACAGCACATGCAATATGTATAGCTTGAAAGTAAATAGGTATAACGCTATCAATTGTTATATTTGTAGTAGACCTACTTTCCTTTAAGGTTGTCATCTCCAAAGCTGCTAAATTGCAAATAAAATCATTGATAGTCCGTATGACGCTTCCTGTGTTTTTCTTTTACCAGTGGTGTAGATTCAACCTAGGTTTTTCGGATATGTTGAGGAGTAGGGCCTAGTGTTACACTAATGCAACTGCAGGAAGTAAGATGTTCAATCATTAATCATTGCACGCTAAGCCCATCCTCATAATTTGAATAAGAGTTTACTGGAATATTCCATTACTAGTACCGAACTTGCGTCATTCCATTCTAAATAAATTATCGGTTGTTATGTGTTTCTATTGATGGAGACCTACTTACACATACATAATGCTAAACTTTTGATTATCGTGATTTCAGAGCCTAATATCATTAGGTAATGAATAATTAAAATTTCATTAATAACTGGTTACGTCTGATTTTTATTTGATTGTAAATATTCATATTATATTAAATAACATTATTAAATTGTTTAAATATCTTGGTACTAATTGGATTTTATTTTTGGCTCAACAAAGACGCGGTCACTAACAACACGTTGCTGGTATTAGTTTTTCTTATAGTCTCGGTTTTATTATTGTACATAGGCCTACGTGCAAAAAGAACGAAATTGTGCATTGTGCTTCCAAATTGCAGCCTTCGTTTTATCCACTGCTTGGGAAGTTAACTTAAGAGTCTACCTACCTACCTCTAAATGCCTTCAACCGTTTTCCACAGCTTTGGGTAATTAAAAGCCATCATGAGTGACGAAAAAATATTCTGGACCAGTTTTGTATGTCTTCATCATGTATTTTTCTTCTACCAGCTTTATCCACCAAAATTCAGGTTCATAAAGAGAGACCTTCTCGAAGTATATACATTGAAGAGCGTCATGAACAAACTTATAGGTTTCCATGATTATTGAACTGATAATCCCCGTGTTATACTTATACGGAAACATGGCTGGTTATAGAAACTTAAATTGCTTCCTTGAATCACGCACTATTCAGACGGGACAGGAATCAATGGTGGTAGAGTTTATTTGCTGATCTAGTACTACAAAATATGCTTGAACTCTTTGGACTGAAATAGGCCTACATCAGACAAATCAGATCTTCTTAAGGAAATTTTATGTTCACTTCTTCGAAAAATAGCAACCTTACAGTGATATTGTTGGTGCTATCATAGTGTTTTCCTGGTAGTTTCTAAAATTATTATTAATCATAATTCTAAAATTTTAGACACGATTCTTATTGATTATGTCGTCTTTCATGTGTCATTGGACTGTTTTAGGTCACAAAGTTGGTTTCTTATGCTACTAGATTCGTCTTCTAAGCACCTTTATTCATCATCACAAATTGGTAATGTCTGTAGGCCTATTAATTGTGGGATTTATATGACTGCGACCATAAATTATGTACAAAACTACAGGTCCTTTCTCTCCATCCATTGTATTTTATTTCTCTTAGAAGGTCTATTCTAAGACTGATTTTAAAATGTTATTCAAACTTTTTCAAAGATCACTTGAAACAATAAAACAATATCCAAACAAGCTTCAAAATAAAATGCACGTGAAGTTTAGAAATCTCAACTTAGAATTATAGATAATATTAAAATATTCTGGTCTTTCCCTATACATGTAAAGCTAATTTCGCTCAAAGTTGGGTTTACTTTTGGAGGAATCAATTATTGATGATTCTTATCCAATTAAAAAAAAGAAGAATAAAGATGACACTCTATTCTATAGAGCCCATGCGGTTTCATTATTAAATGTCTCACCATCTATAAATGAAGTGGAAAAGCGTACATCTAGACTCATTTGCGTTTATTAAAAGATTATAATTATCTTTTTTGTTTTGTTATAACCCATATTAAGATAATACTACGTTGTACTGCGTTTAGACTTCGTGCATGGTATATAAAATTATCTCACAAAAATAGGCCTCTATGCCTTTCTCAACAGAGTAACAATTAGATTACAACACTACATAATATATATCTAAAATGGTAAATAACTTCTCGAAAATCTTAAATTCACTTACTCTGTCGCTAGAGCAAATGATAAAAAATACTGTTATTGTAACATTCATTAATATATTTATTACTGGAACATGCATAGAACATTACTTTAAAACAGAACGAAAACTCATACCTTTATAATGGAACTAGTTTCTCATGTTATATCAGGCCAAATAACGCCATTAGCGTCTTCGGCAGATACAGGTGCATTATCTGTTAATTAATATTAATATTATACTGTGCTAATGTCACGCAAGTCAGACACATTAAAGTTATTGTTATTCGGTATATTAAGGCCTCGTCAATCTTAAAAGCTCTGCTCTTCAACTCAATGTTTGTTGCTTCTAGTATTAGGCTGTGTAGTATCCAATTTATACAACACCCAATAATATATTTATTGCTACCATATTCATAGAAAATTATTTTAAAAAAAGAACAAAAGCTCATACTTTTATAATGGAATTAAATCCCTATGTTGATATTAGGACAGCTTACGTCATCGGCGTCTTCAATAGATACAGGAGCATTATCTGTTTATTAATATTAAATTATGTTGCGATAATGTCGCGCCAGTAAAACTAGTCTTATTCATATTCTCGAGCTCATCAATCTTAGTTGCTTAGTAGGCCTATTTGGCTGTGGAATTCAATTTAAACTGAATTTTAATTTTTTGCAATTTTCGGCACATTAGCTATATCTTTAATTAATGGTTTTAATGATAGCAAGTAGGGTGAATTTTACATGACTAACATAATCAATATCACAGCCTAAAATGTAGCATATCTCAATGACACAATCGATAATATATTTCCATAAACATAAAAGGGTAAAAACAAAAGGAGATGGATTATTAAAAGTAAGCTTATGAGGAATTTATATAAAATTATGCATAACATTATGATCTGAGTTGGATCAAAATTATTAGAATAGTAGGCCTACAACTAAAATCTAAAATATTTTTTACTAATAGGCCTACTTATAAAGTTTTTAAAGATAACATTTATAAAATTAATTGTTATAGACCTATCAATTTGTGAACATCCATCAAAATATCGAAATTTTATCTGTTTCACAGTTTTTCTATTAGAATTTTTTTTATATTAAAAATGAATAAATAATTGAAATAAATAAGTATTAATGTTTCTGTTTTAATTTAAAACATTTCTGATACATACGTTCTCGTTATTTATATTATTGATGTTTTAATGAGGATGGCACTGACATTAAATTCTGCTGACAGAGATCTGTCTAGTTGAAAAGATTTAAATGCAATAAGCTACAAACAGACCTTTTACCATAATTGTATGTAAAACTTTATATAGTATGTAAGATCCCTTGTAGTTAGAATAAATGTTAGATCATGTTTGTCATTGTATTCTAATTTTTGTTAACCACGAAGTAAATGATATGGTATCAGTGGCAGATCCAGGAATTTGAAACAAAGGGGACCCAGGGAGGGAATTTCACAGATGGAGGGTCTATACCTCCTTATCTTCACCATGGTTGGGGCTTAGATAAGAAAGTTTATGATTATGCCACCTCTAGATGGCTGGGAATGGCATTCACATGCTTAAAATTTGAATATAATTTTATTTTATCTCCATTTAAAAAAAACAAATTTAGGGGACGCGTGTCGGCCTTTTATTGCGTCACAGGATCTAATGAGAGTCAGAGAGACGCATTATGCTGTTACGTATAAACAAAGCTTCTTCTTATGGGGAAAGGTTCCAGGGCCCCTAATGGTCAGGGGCCCTGCGGACCGCCACACGAGAGTTAGCGTTACGCAGCAGCATGCATGCCAGTTCTTTATTAAATACTGCAACTAGCGACTTCCTTCCTTTCGTCGATTGCTGGAATTCAACGTTGTATGCCGCCAGCGGAGATGTATGCGGAGGCCCATGTTACTCCAAGATAGCGAAGATCGTCGGTAGGCCTAAATAGGCCAGAGCTGATATGTTTTTTTTTTTTTCATTACAATTACAAAACAAGTTTATAGTGTATAACATTATATGTCTGAAAACACGGCATTGGATCTAGAATGTACATACTGTACAGTGATTATGTAACACGTAAAAAGACATGTCAGAAAATGGGTGCGACAAAACAGTATTTATGTTAATAGGTGCCTCAAAACATTGTCTTAATTGTCAACATACACAAACGGTACAAAACTAGAAGCATTTAGGTGTAATTATAAATATACAGAATATACTATATGAAAAGATCTGGGTTTATATTATCAAATAAATGCTAAACTTAAATTATATTCCATATCTGTATCAAACTCTTCAGCCTATTTTAAAGTAGTAGGCCTATAAGGAAGATTTAGTAGGAAGTTACCAAAAGGTAGGTTTACAAAATAAAGCAGCCACCATTATACTAAAAGTAACCATGATTCAAGAGGCCCTGCAAAATATATAAAAATGTACGAATCTAGAATACTAATTATTAAAACTATTACATTTTTGCATGTTAATTTGTATCATACCTCAATTAGAGTTTCGCTGTCGATCAACTTGTCTCTTGTGCGTCCAAAATACACTACATTGACAATATAATTATATGAAATGTTCAAGAATATAACTATAACGATCACTATAATAATAATAATAATAATAATTATTATTATTATTATTATTATTAGGCCTATTATTATTAGGCTATTATTATTATTTTTATTATTATTGTTGTTATTATGATTATTATTATTATTATTATTGTTATCAAAGTATTATCATTATTATTTTAGTGATAGTATTATGATGACGATAATATTAATAATAATATAATAATAATGATAATAATAATAATAATGATAATAATAATAATAATAATAATAATAATAATAATAATAATAATACAGTAATAACATTTATAATGATGATGACGATGATCATAATTTGATGATGATGATTATGATGATGGTGGTGGTGGTGATGATGATAATAATAGAAATATAATTAAGCTGAGATAGAGGTGCATTTTGAGAGTAGTATTTTGGGTAGAGGTTAAATTTAATCGATTCGTAATTTAGTTATTAGTCCAATTAAGGCAATACCATTAATGCAATAGTCACGACGAACGATACACGTTAGTCCATCATCAACTTGATTGTCCTCAAGTAGTAAGAAGATATAGGCCAGCATTTACGATAATTTCATGATGGAGGTTGTTCTTAATGAAAAGCCACCGTGTGGATTTATTCGGACCATGTGTAATTTATGTAAACGTGAATGAACAGTGACGATCGAAATTATAACTTGAGGTTTGTACATAAATTCTGAATACACTCGTGTAATATTGGCTGCTAAAAATTAAAATGCCATAGTACTTTTCTAAATGCATATTAAAAAGGTCTTTTAGAGCACTACAATTCAATGAATATTGACCACATAATAAAGGATACCCCATGATATGAGTAGGTCCGAAATATAAATATCTAGGTTAATCCTAGTAATAATTGATTTTGCTACAAGTCGTTCACAAATCATAATATTCTATTCAATTCGAAGATATGACATACCATAGAAGAGAGAACTGGTTTCCCAAATTTCGAAGTCGGGGTTTTAATCCCTCGATCTCTGCATTTTGCGTTGCTTCTCTCCACCCAGGAATACAAGTGTTGCTTCTCTCCACCCGGGAATATAAGTGGGTACTTGGTGGGGTTGCTTGCTAATGCGCCAATATGGCAGCAACACTGAACAAGTGTTCAGCCAATTATAAACATTAACCTTAACCAACGCGTTTAAAAGATAAAAGTGTTTAGACATAACTTAATGTGCTTAGGATCTTCACGTGTTTAGAATTAAATCATACCTAAGCACATTTAAAGCCAAACACGTCAGAAACCTAAACATATTAGGCCGGGCCTAAACACGTTTAGCTTTTAAACGTGTCGCCAAAGGCAGGAGAAAATTGCGTGGAACTTTGAATTTAAATCCTCCACGCTGTTTTTACAGTGAACAATCGATTCACTGTTAATACCTTATCGTGAGTAATATCTAAACGCCATGAGTTTACATTTTAAAGCGCAGTCCACACTATCACATTTTATGTTACATCTATGGTGTACAATCAATGCCGTAGCCAAAATTTTCAAACAGTGCGGGACAATATCGGGGTTGACCCACTTTACGTGTAAATTCAAATAATGTGGACCAATTTTCTTAAAAGTTGACCCATTTTAAGCAAAAATATGAAAAATCTGGACCATAATTGATTAAAATTTTACCACTTTTAGGCTAAATGTGAAAAATCTGGAACCATTTTTCAAAAAGTGAACCAATTTTATGTATTAATAAAATTTAAATTGCATAATTTGGACCTATTTTTCAAAATGTGGACCCATTCTTTGTGGACCATTAGAAAAATTGTGTGGGACTGTCCCAACTGTCCCAATAGCTGGCCACGGCATTGGGTGTAGGCCTACTATGACATCATCATGCCTATATATGGGCATATCACACAAATTTGTCACATGTGCAATATTGTATAAAGCTCTCTCCACATTATCAATGTTTTGATAGTGTGGACATAGTGTTAAACAACATTGCCCACCGTTTATTTTATTTTTATTTATTTTTTTAATGTTTTATATTTTATCAATAATAGTATCTCCTTGAAAGCGAAATTTCGTCGTATATACGCTGTGTCTCCTAACATATAGCGTCTTGTGACTGTCACGTCGTGTGCTTTAGAACCTGTTTCAATTACCTGATATAGTATTCACCGAATTCTGAGTATCGTTCACAAATAAATTTGCGATTGTCAATTTACATGTCTTTAGCATATTTTTAGAGCCAATTCTGAATTGTGTTTGCCGCCCCCAGTAGATGAAAGGGTTAACTGCTGTGTTGATAGAATACGACGCCCAAAATGTATACAAGTAATACGATAGAAAATCATTTGATACATTACGATGTCCACAGGATACAACATTTCCAATTTGAAGAAACATGTTCAACCACAAGACGGCAACTATTGGACCAAATATTTTTAACACATGCATTGCAGTTTGTATTTTGTCTTTATGGATAGCAGTAATGGTATTTTGTCTTTTAATGGTCGTATTTCTTGCTATAAAAAATATAGGTATGTACATAAAACAAACCAACGCCACAAGTATCAGTATTAATGATCGCTCCATGTAACAAAACCTTGGTCCAGAATGATAGTCGAATACATTTGTTATAGAAATACACCAAATACAAATTATATAATACATTAATGTTCGCTGTCGTGTATAATGAGCGTGTTTTAAAGGTGTAACCACAGCCGAGAATCTTTCTAAAGAAACAGCAAAAATACTTAAGATTGACGCCATGATAACATAGTCAAACATAGACAAGACAACGATTCCAGTAAAACCTAACTTTCCTTTGTTCAAGATTCTTGGATAGCCGAAAAATGCGTTCCACAAAAATCCCCAGAAACCCGCAAGACAATCGGCCACGGCTAAGTTGATGACAAAAGTGTTATGTTTCTTGCGCAGTTTACGTTGACTAACAAACACGAGAATAGAAAAGAAATTGGCACAGAATCCTACCACGTCTATTACAGCACATATAATAAATACTACGCGGCAGTAGATAAATATATTCCATTCAGTATCCAATGTTCTATTGTTAATGCTTTCGTTGAATGTGATCATCTCCGAACTAGGGACTACTGTTGCGAACTGTTTTTCCTAAATATATCTCCTCCTAAAATCTTAAATCATTAACCGTCCAACGTGAAGAACATTCTTGAAATTAGAACTCGCTTTCGATTGCTCTAAACCGAATGACCAATTAATGGAATATTCCATTACATGGGCTGTATCTACTACGCATCACTCTATAGTTTATAAGATCTCGGTTGTGATGTAGGTTCCAGCCATCCATAGGGCAACATTAATCGATGAATTCGAACTAGTAATATCACAATATAAATTCATAC